>NW_019396051.1:517827-536681 GCF_000591075.1 Eurytemora carolleeae
TGGGAGGAGAGAAATAATGATAAAAATTTTGTTCAGATGCTTTTGTAAATGTAAAAAAGCAATTTATTTCGCAACACGGAACATTTAAATTTCCATCTGTATAATCTATGTTTATGCATTTATTCTCAAGAGTCGGCAGTAATATGCATCTTAAGTTGAAAACAACAGATAAACTTATCATAACTATTTTACATTAAACTTGTAAACTAAAATATCAGGGCTCCCTGTCTCTGATCGGCTGATTTTAAGCAATTTTTGCAAATTGCACTTGAAAGCCCCTAACACTTGAAAGTCCCTATTTTCCCAGATAGGGCCCCTGTAAACAATCCAAGCTCCATACACATTGACACTCCTATAAAAGTCCCTGAAGAGGGCTCTAGTAAAAACATGGACTAATGATGATTTGAACTAACTGAACTTTTCACTAGCTCCATGTAGGTCCTGTAGGACAGATGACAGGTTTAAATATTAACGTTGCTAAAACTAATATCTAAATTCTTTGTAAGTGAGACGCAGAGTCATTTCCCATTTTTGGTCATGAAATGTTTATATTTTCAATCTTTATTCTAATTTTAAAAACAATAACAATTCGAACTAAAGAGATTTTTTACTTTAAAAATCTAGATTATACCGGAAATTATTTTCATGTAAATTTTGTTAAACTAGAGTAAACATGTATTTGTAAATCCTGATAAACTAGAGTAAACATGTACTTGTAAATCCTAATAAACTAAAGTAAACATGTACTTGTAAATCCTGATAAACTATAGAAAACATGTACTTGTAAATCCCGATAAACTAGAGTAAACATGCACTCGTACTTGTAAATCTTAATAAAATATAGTAAACATGTACTTTTAAAACCTGATAAACTAGAGTAAACATGCACTCGTACTTGTAAATCCTAATAAAATAGAGTAAACAAGTACTTTTAAATCCTGATAAACTAAAGTAAAAATGTACTTGTAAATCCTGATAAACTAGAGAAAACATGTACTTGTAAATCCCGATAAACTAGAGTAAACATGCACTCGTACTTGTAAATCCTAATAAACTAGAGTAAACATGTACTTTTAAATCCTGATAAACTAGAGTAAACATGTACTTGTAAATCCTGATAACTAGATGAGCAATCATATGAGCTACATAAACAGTTATTATGGCTTGCGTCCAATCTAGTAAACTTCTTATAAACGGATTGGATGATGTAGTCATGAACTCATGTTGGAATAAAAAATGTTGAGTGAATGAAAGAAGGGCGGAAGTATCAAGATTCAGTTACTTAATGTAATCTATGTATTTTGTAAGACGGGAACACAGAACAGAAATATTATCTGTCTGAGGATCTGACACAGACTGCAGACTGAAAGATTCGTTAGAGGAACCTCAAAAGACTTGAGACTATACAGACTAAACACTTCACATATAAGACTACATTAGAGAAACCTCAATAGACTACGGACTAAACAATACACAAGAAAGACTTCATTATAGAAACCTCAACAGACTCCAGACTACATAGTACAAAATAAGACTTCGTTAGAAAAACCTCAAAATAGACCAGACTAAACAGTACAATAATAAGACTTCGTTAGAATAGCCTCAATAGACTACCGACCACGGACTACAAAGTTCAAGAATAAGAATTTGTTAGAGAAACCTCAATTAACTACAGACTACAAAGTGACTACAGAGTAGAGAGTGACTAAAACTGAAAATAGAGGACAGTCTATAGAATTATTGAGTGCAAGTGCAGAGTGCTAAGCGCAGATTAAGGTAGAGTACAAAATAAAAACTATGACTAAAAAGTACATAGACTCTAGGGACTCAGTCCTAATACAATACACTACGGAGTGCAAGTGACGAGTACGAAGTGCAGAGTAAGAAAGTACAGAGAACCACAGAGTGCAGATCTTTAGAAAGAAATGTATATGAAGTGCAGAGTATGTAGTGTAGAGTGCAAAGTATGGAGAATATAGTGTAGAGTATGGGGTGCAGAGTATGTAGTGTAGAGTGCAAAGTCTGGAGAATATAGTGTAGAGTATGTAGTGTAGAGTACAAAGTATTGAGAATATAGTGTAGAGCATGGAGTGCAGAGTATGTAGTGTAGAGTGCAAAGTATGGAGAATATAGTGTAGAGTAGGGAGTGCAGAGTATGTAGTGTAGAGTACAAAGTATGGAGAATATAGTGTAGAGTAGGGAGTGCAGAGTATGTAGTGTAGAGTACAAAGTATGGAGAATATAGTGTAGAGTAGGGAGTGCAGAGTATGTAGTGTAGAGTACAAAGTATGGAGAATATAGTGTAGAGCATTGAGTGCAGAGTATGTAGTGTAGAGTGCAAAGTATGGAGAATATAGTGTAGAGCATGGAGTGCAGAGTATGTAGTGTAGAGTGCAAAGTATGGAGAATATAGTATAGAGTATGGAGTACAGAGTAAAGAAGTATATTTTAATTAATTAATGAATTGGTGTGGTGGTTATGAATGTCGCCTTCTCTCCTCGGAATCCTACACAGTGCAGCTAGTCCACTAAGGAGGTAGTTTTAAAACACAAGATATATTTCACCGGACAAAATAACTTTATACCTTAGAATAAAATATAAGTAGTTATCCTGAATCAGAGTGTTAAGAAAGAGTATGGTGAGCAAAGTGCAAAATAATGATAAGATTGCAGAGTATGGAGTGTCGAGTGAGGAGTGGAAAATACAGAATAAGACTGCAGAGTACCGAGTGCAGAATACGGAGTACTGAGTACTGAGTACAGAGTACAGAGTACAGAGTACAGAGTACAGAGTACAGAGTACTGAGTACTGAGTACTGAGTACTGCGTACTGATAACTGAGTACTGAGTACTGAGTACTGAGTACAGAGTACAGAGTACAGAGTACAGAGTACAGAGTACAGAGTACAGAGTACAGAGTACAGAGTACAGAGTACAGAGTACAGAGTACAGAGTACTGAGTACTGAGTACAGAGTACTGAGTACAGAGTGATGAGTACTGAGTATAGAGTACTGAGTACAGAGTGCTGAGTCTGAGTACTGAGTACTGAGTACTGAGTACTGAGTACTGAATACAGGGTACAGAGTACAGAGTACAGAGTAGTACAGAGTACTGAGTACTGAGTACAGAGTACAGAGTACAGAGTACTGAGTACTGAGTATAGAGTACTGAGTACAGAGTGCTGAGTCTGAGTACTGAGTACTGAGTACTGAGTACTGAGTACTGAATACAGGGTACAGAGTACTGAGTGCTCGAGTACTGAGTGCAGAGTACTAAGTGTGATTGTGGATTGGAGTAATGATTAAGAACTGCAAAGCACAGAGTACTGAGTGCACAGTATTTAATGCAGAATACTGTATGCAGAGTTATGATTAAGAAGTGTAGAGGTTAGAGTACTTAGTACAGACCCCAGACAGATATATAAGGAAAGCTGAACAGATAAACGAGGACATTAAGTTACCCATTAGGGTTAGGATTTCTGTCCATGAAAATTTAGTAATGATTAATGAGTAGTTTTGACAAAATAGATTAAATATCCCCAGTTGAACACATTAAGCATCATTTGAATAAAGAAGAACATAAAATATCCGGATTCAATGAGTCCTAAAAAGTCTGGCAACGTTCTTTCGTTATTTTGTAATAAGGATATAATGATACTTGAATCCAATTATAACACAAAACTTGAAAAATATTCCGAATGTTGGATTCAATGAACAGCGAGAAATAGTGGTCATAACAATTAATAAAGTAACCTCTAGGCCACAATACAGAAGTAGTTCAACCAGCCATACCAAATTTAACGACGTTTGATTAATTCTGTCCTCAATCCTTGCATTACCTTGCCGACCGCGCCCTGATGGGTTTGGAGTTCAAGCATAAAATCTTCGTGATTATAGAACTTGGTTTTAACTGTTTGCAATTGCCTAAAAAAAAATTACATCAAGTAAACAAATCAGGAACTCTTCAATCAATTAATCAATCAATCGATCAATCCAAGAATATGCTTTAAAATTTAAGATTAAGTACAGACCTATGTCCTAGATTATGAAGAGAGAGAAGATGTTCCTCTGCCTCCAGTATCCAACCTAGAACCTCCTCCAGACAGTTCATCCATCCTTTCATACTGAGCCGACCCTCATCCATCCTGTATATATTCATTAATTCATTCATCCTTCATACTCAGCCCACCCTCATCCATCCTGTATATCTCATCCTCATCCATCCTACTTTAAAAGTATGTGTATCAAAACCCAATAAAAAAATTCCATATTGGATTAAAAATACCAGAAATTTCTTGTTATATCATTTTGTCCTTGTATGTAAAAAATACTATTATATCAAACCAGAAACAAAATCACATTTTTCTGTTCAGGTATTTTTTTCTAATAAAAAGGCTAGACAGTTTTCAAACGAAAGTTTCCCTACCGTGCTTGGGTTTTGATAGGAGACCCAGATATCCTGGTGCTGAGTTCTGGATCTAGTTCCAGTGGAACCTTCCCTACCCTCTCCGGGTCCAGGTTTGTATGAGGTAGAGCGGAGAATAAAATCCCCAGGTAGAGAATTAAGGAGTTCTAAAAACAGTTTGATATTCAGTGAAAAATAAAGGTTTTATAAAGTAATGTATGATTAAGAATTTTCAAACTAAAATTCACACCTTATCAACAAACCCTTCAATTATATCCTCGGCGTCAAGTAGAGAAGGAGTTTTTAAATGAGTTTTGCAACATCGGAGCAGAATTTTCCATCTCTCTTTTGCAGACTTCTCCAGTGAGTCTTGGAGCCCTGGAAGGTTGGGGCTGGAGGAGAGAATAAGTTGACAGAGAACGTGTCCATCCTGCAAATCTGTTGTCAGGTTTGTAACAAGGTTGGTTGAGGTTGAGAGCCAGGCTGAAATGATCTGATCAATACTGAAAGATTCCCATCCTTCTTCCTGAAACCTTGGCTGGAGTTCCCATCTGAAATAGAAAATCTTTATTTTCTTTTATATAAAATCTATATTTTCTATAATATTAAATCTAAATAAAAAATCTATATTTTCTTTATTATAAAATCTATATTTTCTTTAATATAAAATCCATATTTTCTTAAATATAAAATCTATTCTTTAATATAAAATATTTATTTCTTTAAAATAAAATCTATATTTTCTTTATTTTCTTTAATATAAAAGTTATATTTTCCTTAATATAAAATCTATATTTTCTTTAATATAAAAACTATATTTTCTTTATTTTAGATCCATTTTGAAGTTACAGAATTAATATATTTGCATTCTTTAACAACCAAGCTAATTCTAATACCTGAGAATAATACTCCAGACCAGTTGAACAGTTTTCTCAAGATCTCCGTCCAGGATGTGGGTTGGTTCTATCCCCACCGTCCTTGCTCTCTCCCTCTGCATCGTCTCCAATACCGTGGAGAGGTTACCCAACCTCTGAACCCTAAATCACAAGACTACAAGAATCATTTAAAGAAAAATATCATTATTTTAATGTTTCCAGAGCTAGTACATAAGTTCTCTTATCTACTGGTGATATCATAATTGTACTTTTGTCCTATTTGTTATAAATAAATATGTTTTGACATTTTTTTTCTTTTCTTTTCTTTAGACCATCTAAAATTTGATTAATCACGACTAGGAGCCCAAGAGCAGTGGTTGTGATACAAATTAATTCTCTTTTTCTTTTTTTTGGACAGATTGTGAATATATGAGATATAAAATAAAGGACAAGAGTCAAAGAGTGACACAAACACTCTAATTTTAACAAAATTTAAGTTTCTCATTCAAACCTGAACTTTCCCGTCTCTGCAGAAATCTGGGTGTTTGTAAAAGTACTGAGAAGTTTGAGAAGAAGAACTCCATTCCTGAGATCATAGGATAGGTCTGTAATCTGCTCCGTTCCACCTAACAGTTCTAGCTTCCAGTTCAACCATCGTAGCAATGTTTTCTTCTGCGTCTGCAGTTGAACCTTAAAAAACTCATGAAAATAAGAATAAAAAATAAAAAATAATATTAGAATTCAAACCTGTGCGCTGGTCGGTGTTGACGCATCGTTGCAGGTTTCGGTTTGCGTATTCGTTATTTCTTCGACAACCCTTTGTTTTGACGCCATGGTGAATCCTGGCTACTGTAGACCACTGTCATGGCCAGTTATACCATATTTAAAATCTACATTACAAGAAAATTAGTCTTTATCAATCTAACCGAGGTGGTTGTCTGAGTACCAGAACAGGTTATACTTACAAAATTCACTAGCTCATAATACATTTTACATTATAAGCTTTAATTTTGTTGATTGATAATGTAATTTCTTTCACAAGATATATTCTCCGTCAGTTGGGTCAGGATGAAATAAGTTCTGTATGAAATGTTAACCTAGATATTAAATATACAGCCTACAGGTAAACATAGTGTACACTGGAGATAAAGACGAGGTTTAACCAAGGGTGGAGCGGAGTATACGCAACTCAAGAGAAAATACGCAAACCTTTAATTCACAAATCGTAATACAAAAAATCCGGGGGGATATTTTTTAATACATATAAATAAATGTAAAAATGTAAGATTAATAAAGATACATCTGCAAGTTTTGTATATTACCAACATTATCTTTTCTATCCTATCCATCTCTTCTATCCCAATAATACTCTTTCTATCCTATCTATCCCAATACTACTCTTTCCATCCTTTCCATCCCAATACTACTCTTTCTATCCTATCCATCTAGATATTCTCTTTGTATCTATATCCCAATACTACTCCCTATACATATCTATACTACTCTTTCTATCCTATCCATCCCAATACTACTCTTTCTATCCTTTCCATCCCAATACTAATCTTTCTATCCTTTCCATCCAACTATTCTCTTTGTATTTATCCCAATACTACTCCCTATCCATCTCTATACTAATATTTCTATCCTTCCCATCCCAATACTACTCTTTCTATCCTATCCATCTATATACTACTCTTTGTATCCTATCCATCCCGATACTACTCTTTCTATCCTTCCCATCCCAATACTACTCTTTCTATCCTATCTATTCCTATACTACTCTTTCTATCCTATCCATCACATACTACTCTTTCTATCCTATCCATCCAAATACTACTCTCTCTATCCTTTCCATCACATACTACTCTTTTTATCCTATCCATCCCAATACTACTCTTTCTATCCTATCCATCACATACTACCCTTTCCATCCCAATAATACTCTTTCTATCCTTTCCATCACATACTACTCGGTCTATCCTTTCCATCCCAATACTACTCTTCCTATCCTCTCCATCACATACTATACTCTTTCTATCCTGTCCATCCCAATACTATTCTTTCTATCCTATCCATCCCAATACTACTCTTTCTATCCTTTCCATCACATACTACTCTTTCTATTCTATCAATCCCAATACTACTCTTTCTATCCTATCTATCCCAACACTACTCTTTCTATCCTATCCATCCCAGTACTACTCTTTCTATCCTTTCCATCCCAATACTACTTTTTCTATCCTATTCATCCCAATACTACTCTTTCTATCCTTTCCATACCAATACTACTTTTTCTATCCTTTCCATCCCAATACTACTCTTTCTATCCTATCCATCACATACTACTCTTTCTATCCTATCCATCCCAATACTACTCTTTTTTATCCTTTCCATCCCATACTACTCTTTCTATCCTATCCATCCCAATACTACTCTTTCTATCCTATCCATCCCAATACTACACTTTCTATCCTATCCTTCCCCATATTACTCTTTCTATCCTATCCATTCCAATGCTACACTTTCTATCCTATCCATCCCAATACTACAATTTCCATCCTTTCCATCACGTATTACCCTTTCTATCCTATCAATCTCAATATTACCCTTTCTATCCTATCAATCTCAATATTACCCTTTCTATCCTATCCATCCCAATATTCCCCTTTCTATCCTATCCATCCCAATATTACCCTTTCTATCCTATCCATCCCAATATTACCCTTTCTATCCTATCCATCCCAATATTACCCTTTCTATCCTATCCATCCCAATATTACCCTTTCTATCCTATCCATCCCAGTATAAATTCACTTAACCCAGTACTTACCTTTCTGATGTCCTATCCAGTCCAATATTAACCTTTATATCCTAATACTACTGACTAACATATTCTATCTATTCTTTTTAATATATCCTATTTTTCCCCAAGAAGACGGTGCTACATCTCCCCCTATCTCTCAAATATCTTGTTCAATATTCCGCTTGTTTTTCAATTAATCCCGTCTCTTTAGCTTCCCGTTAGGATTTAGATTTTCAACATGTTTATTTGTGTATTATTGAAGGACTAGCTTGAAAACCCAGCGTTGTCCAGGGTACTCATAGTTCCTTCCAAGTTACTCAAGGATTTAATTCAACTTTAGTTTTAGAAATGGAAGACCATTGATTAATAATAATACAGATAGAACACTAGATGTCGTCTTTTCAAGATTTTGGGGTTTTTCGTTCACAATAACCCTTATGCAGCGTTGAATGACAAGACAGAGAGAGAGAATCCTTTGTGCATCTGCTTCGGGGTTATTGTGAACGAAAAACGCCTAAATCTTGAAAAGACGACATATAGTGTTCTTTCTGTATTGTTATTAATCTATGAGGAAGACAATCACTATAGAGATTAAGATAGAGGGCAATAATCAGCTAAAATTAGGAGAAGTCATAGTAACGAGCAAACCTGAGAAGTTCGGAAAGAGGATGATCAGGAGATGTATAGGGTAATCAGGAGAAGTTAAATTATGATGTTGATCAGAAGAAGTTAGGGTAGAGGGTTATCAGAAGAGGTTAGGGAGGTTAGGGTATAGGACAATCAGGAGAAGTTAGGATATAGGGTAATCAAGAGAAGTTAGGGCTTAGGGTAATCAGGAGAAGTTAGGGTATAGGGTAATCAGGAGAAGTTAGGGTAGTGTTTAATCAGGCGAAGTTAGTGAGGGTGATCAGAAGTTAGAGAAGGTACTCATGAGAAGTTATGGTATGAGGGTAATCAGGATAAGTTAGGGTAAAGGGTAATCAGGAGAAGTTAGGGAAGAGGGTAATCAGGAGAAAATAGGGTAGAGGGTAATCAGGAGAAGTTATGGTATGAGGGTAATCAGGATAAGTTAGGGTATAGGGTAATCAGGAGAAGTTAGGGTAGTGGTTAATCAGGTGAAGTTAGTGAGGGTAATCAGAAGTTAGAGAAGGTAATCAGGAGAAGTTATGGTATGAGGGTAATCAGGAGAAGTTAGGGTAAAGGGTAATCAGGAGAAGTTAGGTAAGAGGGTAATCAGGAGAAAATAGGGTAGAGGGTAATCAGGAGAAGTTAGGGTAGAGGGTAATCAGGAGAAGTTCGGGTATGCAAATTTTGAAAATGCGCGAACAAATATTATGAAATCCGCAAACTTTTTTGTTTTATACTGTCCAAAGAGAAGATGCTCACAGAAAAAGCCACAATTAAAAGTTGAAATTGAAGATGGGCGCGAAGCGCCCTAATTGCCGAGTTTTTAAAATTTTACAAAAATAAAAAACTTGAACACCAATTTTTAAAATTTTGATCATTTATAAACCTTCCATGGGGTCACTTGAAGTCCCCACAAAATTTGGGCCCGATCGGTTCAGCCGTTTTGACGTTTATTGGATACAAACAAACAGACAAACACCCACCATGACAAGCTAAATTAATCTGTAGATAAAATGTAAAAACACGTTAATTTTATCTTAAAAATACTTTTCTTTTATTAAAAATACAGATATTTTTTTTTCTTTCTTCAGTTGTACATTTATTAGGGAATGGGGGCTGAAGAATTTTTTCATAAAATTTAGGAAAATCTTTTTTAATTGGGAAAACTATTGTTTATACAGGAAAATGTTATTTAAATTATAAATCAGATTCACCCGGAGCCACTGTTTCTATTTTGATTTTGAATTTAAAATTTATGATATTGCTAACAATAGAAAGGAGAAGGAAATACAAGATACAGATAAAACCATATATTTTCATGCATTTTCTCGTCATTATAAACCATAAGTGCACTGTGCATACGCCCCTACATGAACTAACTCATTTATTGATGGAGCGACATGTCATATTTCCACCTGTACCCTTCATAGCTTATGAATTAGATATCCATGTTTTTGTTATTAAAAACTGATTATTTTAATTTGTAGGGATTCCACCGACTTGCCCATTTCCTGCTTTATGTTCAGAAACAATGGAGAAATTAACAGAATTATACATTTAACCTACATAACCGATGTTAATGCACTATTAATCAGATTTAGTGAATCGGGCATGACACTCGTTGAATGGAGAGGGTCAGTTAAATTTCAAATACAGTCCCTTTAATTTGTTTTCTGTGGTTAGTGATAAAATCACAAACCTTTTTCTTAAAAGTAGTCTCCATCGTTTATTTCTAGTTTGGCTCAACCTTCCACCAACTATATCTTAAAAGTGATTTGCTGAAACGTTGTGTAAATTATTAGAATTAAACACTTTTCAAGATAGGAAAACGTCAATATCTTCCACATTATTGATCATAAAGGTCCCGTCGGACATCCCAAGGTTCCCTGAAAATTACGTCTAATAAATGTTATAAATAAAATGCTGTAGAAAGTATTATTGCTACATCAGCTTTTTATCTTTTGATTGTGTGTATGGGATGATAATACAATAAGATATTTTATGAAAATACTTGATCAGCAGTTTTCAATAAAAATGGATTAAATATATTATTTATAAAAAGTTCTCTGCCCTGTGAAAGAAAAATAAATTCATCATGGTTTCAAATTAAAAATATCATAGATATTTCCAAGGGATAAATCTCTTTTAACGAATTCTCACATTATTTGCTTTATGCTAACCTTGAGATTTATTACCTTTATAAACAGGGTTCCACACAAAAGATGAGACTTCAAACCCATTATATCATAAACTACTACACTCTTAAGGTTAGATTCGATTTTTTGCAGAAAATATTTTTGATAAATGAGATTTCATTTCATTCAGTAATCAAAAATTTGATGGAAAATTATTTGGTTAGGTTTTCATTACACTCGCCTCATCTTATTATTCAAAATAGTAATTTTTCTTTAAAATTTACTCTTCTGAGGAACCAATTGTACTCTATACTTCCCTGTTGTGGACCTTGAAAACCGTTTTACACTAATATGTGATGGCCAGTAAATTGGTTCGGATTTGCAAAACTTTTGTGGTTTTAGACTTATGTTTTTTTTGTTGTTCGTTTCTTCTAAATATTTCTATTAGGATAAATTATTTGCCTAGTTAAAGAAGACTTTACTATAGAATACAGTTTTGAAATTTCTGGTGCGTTTTCATTAAAGAAGTAAATAATAAAAAAACGAACAACGTTATTGCCCAATGTCCAATGCCCACTACTAATCACTATTTAACTGTCAAAAAATGTACGAAGACAAATTCATGCGAATATTTTTAATACATAATATATAAAACAAATAACAAATATGAACGGAAACATAATTCAGCGAGAATTGTGTTTATTGTAAAAATTGGCTTAGAGCTTCGTGATGAATTTAGGACTACAAGACAGGAACCCTCAAGGGATTCTCCTTCAAGTTCTCAGGCCAGGGTTGAGTTTAACCCTGACTGATGGAGAAGAGTATCCCAGTCCGGAGACATTACTAGTCTATGTGAGATATGACCTAGGACTGTACATTCTCCGCTCTCTCCGGGATTACTGGGAACACGGATAGATACTGCATTCTAAAAATACTATAGTTAGTTAAGAAAATGATAATAATGAATTGGAAGTTAGCTGATCATGAATCAAATTCAGTCTGCTCTAGGAAATATTGAAGGAAACCATTTTCAACGGACCTAAACCAAATGAAAGGGTACCCAACGAGGTTATAGTGTACTGTATAGTGATGATGTTCGCTTATCCTTTACTAACTTTATACAGGGTGTCCCACGAAACATGACAATAGGAAGACGACTTGAAAGTCGTCTTTGGTATTTGAATTTATTTGTGACATTTAGTCTTCTATCTACTTTAACATGTATGATTCTTGAAACAATTATCACATAATTCTCCTAGCCCTGGCATTTCCAAAAAGTGGTCTGCGTTTTTTGTGCTTTCAATATTACCTGAGATATAAAGAGTTTGGTTCAGATTTCAATTTTGTTAAATAAAAGCAAAATAGTCGAAATCTGAACGAAATTCTTCATATCTCGAGCAATATTGAAAGCACAAAAAAGGCAGACCACATTTTGGAAATGGCAGGACAAGGGAAATTTTGTGATTATTATCTCTAGAAATTTACTTCTAAAATTAGGTTGACAAATAAACGCAGCAAATTATATCAAAAATCAAGACGACATTCAAGTCGTCCTGCATACTGTCATGTTTCGTGGGACACCCTGTATGCCATAAACTATACCGAGAGTGTACTGCATATTTGTTTATTTTAAGTTGATTCTGGCCTAACCTTTAGTATATCAATATTAGTAAACAGTTGTAAGTGTACAGTACAGCTAACTGAGCACACAGGTAGAGAACAATCATCCCCCCTGGGGGTACCCCGTGGTTTATATGATTTTCACGCTGGCGGTTACTCTTTCAAAATCTAGCATAAATTGCTTCTATACCTGGAGGAATCCAACCTTGGTTCCAGTTTCCACATCAAACTTTTGTTTTCCTAAGATCAGCTGACATCGACCACTCTTCCGAACCTGGAGTGTACCCAGCCTGCCCTCCAGACTACCCAGAGAGGAGATATTAAGGTTGGATCCTGCTCCGGCCTCAGTTTCATCTCCGCCAGGTTTATCAGGAATAAGAGGTAAGGAGTCAGGTAGCTGAATAAAAACGAGCTGTCCAGTCTATAAATCAAATATTCTTATAAACCCTGCATTTATTATCAAGTATTTGACAATTTATTTTCATGAAAAAAAGATCCTTAAACTTTTATATCACAAGTAAACAATTGAAGATTTTGTTTCAAATTGTCTCTTTGGTTTCGTATCTTCAAAAAAAAAAAAAGGATGAATATTTGATTCCTGGTGTGTGACGAGCTCCGCAACGCTAGGTTCTCCAGGTGCAGTAGGTAGGTCAGGTTCAGATATCACAGGTATTGAGTTTGCAGGTTCAGGATCATCCTCGTCATCGCTATCAAGCTCATTATTCTGAAAACAATTGAATTTACAGAATTATCATTCAATTATGCTAGTTTGCATAGCCGCTGGCGGCCTGGGTTCTTGAAGAGAGGGGGGGGGGGAGGGGGAGGGCTTGAAATCGTTGAATTTATTTCAGAACAATTGGTGGTGGTGGGCGCACAGGGTAAAGGGGGACCTCTTACACAGTAAACAACATTTATTTATCTTGGATTTTCATTCGCACGGGGGCACGTTTCCCGTTGCCCCCCTCCTCAGTTAGGGCCCTGTGCACCACCATTCTTACAACGTCTCCTTTTCTTATGAACCATTAAAAAATACTACGAAAATGATTTTAAGTATTACATTTTTATGTTTTTTAAATCACCTTTTTATTTAATAATTTTGGTCTAATATCGTCCTCTTCGCCATCCTTCTTCTTTACCTCAGCTTTAAATATCTTTCCTGAAAATAAAAAAAATATTTTATTTAAATTGAAGTGTCTGTCGTTGCCCATGGAATTTAAAAAAAATTTCCAAATTTTTCTGAAAAAAAACTTTTTAGCCAATCCCCAAGGCACTCATGGGTTTCCTAAAAAATTTCAGCCAATTAAACCCACTCAAGAATCAATCAAGACATTAGAATAATAATTAGAATATTTTTTAGGGTTAGTTAAACTGTTTGATTATATAAAATAAAAAAATAAAAACAATAAAAAACGATATGATACATTTCTGATTTAAACTTTTCGTGACATTTCATGAGTTGACTGAAACTTGTAAAAATAAATAACAGTTTTTATTTAACAATTAAAATATTGATAATGAACTATTACCTGTATTAATCATAGGTAATTGGACAGGAACAAAATTTCCCTCCTTCAGATCATCAATAAAATCATCTCTGAAAATAAATAAAATTTTCTCAAAAACAAACAATTTAAACTCTTCGTAAGGTTGTATTCAGCAATAAAAGCATCAGCCTTTCATAGCATATGTTAATTTAAAAAAATGTCCAATAGCACAGCTGACTAATAAGTTATAATTGAAAAAACGACATTATTATTCCAATTATTCTATTTTTTGGTATTTTTATTAAATCTCTTATTTACCTGAGAAGGGATTTAAGTTTTCTTTCTTCTTCATCTCTATCCAGAGGTTGGTTAAGATTAAGTTTAGGCCTGACTAGTCCTGATTCCTCCAGGTCCCCCCTAGAGCTGGATCCTCCAATCCGTCTCCTAATCCCCCCATCTCCAGCAACACCTTGGATACAAGAAATTGCATAACAACGGGTGGGAATACTACAACTTTTTGGCATAAAAAGAAGATGGTAATTGATCTTAAGACCCCCCCCCCCGTTTGGGAGACGGGGGCCAAACGCCACAAATGGGAAAATTCACACAAAACCTTAGCTATCATACGCAATCGGACTAAAACACTTAACACTTAAAACAAGATTTCTATGTTAAGTGAATTTTCTTACCTTCAGAGAAAATAGATCCTGTTTGTATCAAGGTTGGTCGGTCCCTATTATTCTTTTCTCTTCTCTCATGTTTATTTTCCTTTCTCCTTTTCCACTTTGGTTCGTTCTTCTCCGGTTCATCACTTTCCTTCTTAACTTGTCTTTGAACGTTCAGGTTCGGAATGAATTTTTTACGATCCGGAAGTTTTGTTTGAGAGTTCACTACAGATTTAGGACTAAGGGCTCCAAGGGCAGGTTTGGTATCAAAGCCTGATTTAGTTCCTAGAACAGGTTTAGCTCCGAGGGATAAGTCACGTTGAGCCTGAAACATAATATTTATTAATATTCAGGTTCAAAATAATTAAACCTAAGTTATATGTTTTGTAGGAAGAATAAATAACAGGTTTTAACGCTAAAAATAAGCCTTGCAATAGCAACGATTTTATTCAACAATTGACTGCGATTGGCACTGATAGAAAAAATATTAAAAAAACTTACTCTGAATGTATGCACTGGACTGGATCTAGGAGATCCTAAGGGAGAAAAATTAGATTTGGGAGTTCCAAAAGGAGATGTTTTAGAGGCCAATCCTCCTAGAGGACCGGCCAAACCTCCCGACCTCGGGGTTCCAAGCCCTGATAGAGAAGGTTTTCTGGCATTTCCGTTTTGTCCGAGTCTTACAAGGGCGGGCTTAGCCTAGAACATTTTATTAAATTAATGAAAAACAATATAATATTTATGCCAGGAAACAGAAAACTTAATTTACACGAAAAGTGTAATGCATTGTCTTAGGATGAATATAAACAAACCGTCAAAAAAATTTTTAATTCTGACCATCCCCTGCGTTATGTGAGGTCACACAAAAAAAACTGGAACGGATCTGTTGAGCCGATAATTGGATTTTAAAAAAGTAAAAAAGCAAGATATGTATAAAAATGTCCTCTCTTAATTACCTTTTTTTCTTTCTCGCCCGGCTCCGACTCCGACATGACGGACTAGAAAGCTTGAAAGTGGAATATTTTCTGAAAATTTTAATAAATCTAAATTTGAGCAATAGTCGCGTTGAAAGCTAAAATGTAAATATGAAATCGTGTTAAATAGAATCGTGCTAAAATATAAACCTCCTTATGGAATCCAAATATAAAATTGAGTAAATTCAGAACAAAACAATAAAGAGAAATTTAAAACCTTGCGAGATTCTTAACAAAATCTTTTACAAATAATAAAAAATGCAAAAAGAAATAAAATTTATCTAATAACAATGGAACGATTAATAAAAAAAACCCTGAATGTAAATTTACAAAACATTTCAAAAATATAACTGTAGATTCATCAACGAAAAAGCAAATCATCGTTGAATTATTCTTTTGGCGTACAATGTACATTAATCATTGTATACATTGTACATGAGATTTATAAACTAGATTCATCTATCACAGTTTAGTGTGTGAGTGTATTGAGTTGACGAAGGTTTCAACGCTCTCCGGGTCCATATCTGGGTAGATTCCGTGTCCAAGGTTTGCTATCCACCTGATAAAACCATACTTTCAGGCTGAATTCAATCTTGAAAGACCCCTTTAACCAATAAATCATTAATTATGAATCAAATAAGTAGTTTGGTTTGATTTACATTAGGAGTTACTGAAATAGAGAGCTTAACTCTCACCCACCTTCCATACCAAGAAACCTGCACATAAAATGTGCTGCGCGAAGAACTTAAATTTTTTTAAAGTCGGAATGTTTAAAAAAGTTGTAAAATCAGCTTGTTTGTTCAAAATAGCCCAAAGGCTAACTGGACACTCTTTAAACCGCTCCTCTCCAACATAATGAAAATATATTTTTAAAGTTAAAATCTGAAAGAACTAGTTTCCTGTCTCTGCCAAACTGTTGAACCATCATCTTCACCCTGGCTTCAATATCTGTACTGGGAGCATACAATCCACAAGGATCCAGATTACCCTGCATATTTTCTACAGGTTACAACAAATATAGATCAGATCAAATTTGAAAACTCAATTACAAAATCAATTTATAACAAGAATTTAGCCTAATTTTTAAAGCTTTTTATCTCCCTCGAAAAATCTTTTCTTGGCCCCAATTTTTGCCTCTATACATTAAAGTAGGAAAAACTTGAACTGGATGAACCCTAGATGTATATCAATCAAACCTACCTGAAGGGTAACATTAGGTCCAACAAGTTTCCTTGCTTCTGTAGGATCTATCGTCCAATCTAATCCAACAACGTCGTATCCAGATCCTCCAAGCTCTGCTAAAGCGTAATGTGCTCCCTTAAAATTATAAATAAAATTAATTGGCAGATTAGAAAACATTATGGACAGAAAAACACTTAATTAACCGTTCTTTGGTTCAAGTTCTGAGCGATCTTAGATACAGCCGGAATAAAAAGATTCATTCTTCAGATTACTCTCTTTTGGCCCTTTAACTTTAAAAGATGTATTTTATGTAATAAAGTTACCTTTGCAAAAACTGTCATTGGAACAATATCCAATCCTTCTGCAACAAGTTTATCTTTAACTCTGCGGTTGATTTCTATAAGACAAGGCAGAGCAAACTTGGAGAACTCTACAGGACCAAGATACTCTGCGTTGGACTCAAACACCTGGAGAAGTTGTGCTCCAGCTCGAACCTGTCCTACAAGATACTCCACGTTCACGTCAGTAATAATCTTTAGGAGCTTGTGACTTGCTTCTGGATGCTGATACAACCATTTCTTGGCTTTAGACTGAGTTTTTGATCCCCCGCCTTCGATCATATAGGACATTAATGTCCAGGGAGCTCCAGTGAACCCTATCAGAGGAACCTTTCCTTCCAGCTTATGCCGAGTCAAGGTGATAGCATCGAACACGTACTTGAGAACAGTGTTGACGTCAGGTATAGTTAGACGGTCAATATCTCCAGGGTTGACGAGGGGTTTATCAAAGACGGGTCCTACTCCGGGTTTCATTTCAACCTTCATCCCTAGTGCTTGGGGAACGACTAGGATATCGGAAAAGATGATGGCAGCGTCTAATTCGAACCTCCTAAAATATATTAGCATATTAGAGATAATGGGTCTCAGTCTCAGACTGAACTTTGGAGTTGAAATATTATATTATCTTAAAATAATATTATGGTTTTATTAAGTTTAGATTATAATTTTGACTAGAAAAGTTGGCGCTTTGAACGATTTCTTTTTGGGTTGGATACAGTAATAACCAGAAAACTGTGTAATAGTACAAAGTAAAACGACATTAAAGCAATAATAAAGAGCATTTGATATTGTTCCAAAACAAAAGCTTTAGTCTAATAGGGAGTTATTAAATTGCCAATAAAAGAAAGGGTCCGTTTACACTGCACAATTGCTGTGCCTCGTGGTCATTAGACTATTAAAAGTTATAACTAGAGATTAAAAGTAGACTTTCTATTCCAAAGATCTCTGGTTATCACTGTACCATTCATCGTCATAAGAACATTATTTTCCCTAGATAATCAATAACCATGATGGGTAGGTTTAAGCGGAGCGAATTTAATTTAACAGGTTTTATTAAAAAATTGGGGAGTTCAAAATAATTTTCAGTGGAAATTTAATAAATTGTAAAAATTACGAAATAGTGTAATAACCTTCACTTAATGCCTCCAGAGCATCAAAAATGATGAAGGGGGGGGGGGGTCCTTGAAAATAAAAACCAATGGTTTAGAAAGTTTTAATAAAAAATATTCGTTGTTTTGTAATTAAAAATATAATTTTCTATGACAACCTGATGGGCTGCAAGGTGATCTCGCATGCCAGCTCCGGAGTTTGGCAGATTTTAAAGAAATCTGCCTCTGCTCTCATCTCCCTGAATTCAGGAAGATAACGTCCCGCCTGCCTCATCACCCAGACAGGGGCTGCGTCCACAGATTCACCACGAGCTGCTCGGAGCAGGCGATCGTTCAAGAGTTTAGGAAACTGTGCCATCTTATTCTGAAATGTTCCAGTGTCTTATTAATAAAACTTGATATCTAGCACTACGTGACAAATAAATTAGAAGTAGTTGTGTTTTCTAAAAAATTTGAAACAACAAAATTTATTTAAAATTCATATTTTCTTCATATGAAAAGGTTAATAAAAAAAAAAGATGATCGTTGTGTGTCAGGATTAGCTGATACATTACTTCATGTAGGTGATTTTTGTTTAACAATCGGGTAATTTCCTATAGAACGATTTTTAGACCACCCACCCCCCTCCTATCAATTTT
>NW_019396051.1:536782-681735 GCF_000591075.1 Eurytemora carolleeae
GGGGGGGGGGGGGGGGGGGTCGAAAATCGTTCTCTAGGACAAACCATACGATCGTTAATTGGGTTGTTATGTTTACATAAAAATATTAATAATATATAAAAACTTGAAGAACAATCGTAGCTGAAGAAATTATCATGTTGCAATACCAATACAATCAATGAAACCGATTTGTTCACAATCATCTTTCGAAAGTTACAAAATTAAGTAGTTAAATAATCTCATATCATTAAATTATCTCCAATCTTTAACGCCAAAATACGCACATAATACTGCAAAAAAAAATATTTTCTATTAGCCGTAATGGGTCTGTCCTAGTGAACGATTTTTGGACCCCCCGTCCTCCTATCAATTTTGTACATGGACGAAATTAGTAAATTAATATTTATTATTATTTAGGGTTAGGTTAAGTTAAGACACTTTCTGGGTCAAGCGCTGCGGCTAGGATGGGCTAGGGGGCCGAGCGCTGCGGCCACAGGGTTAGGTTAGTTAACACTTTCAGGGCCGAGCGCTGCGGCTAGGACAGGCTAGGGGGCCGAGCGCTGCGGCTAGGACAGGCTAGGGGGCCGAGCGCTGCGGCCACATGGTCAATTATATCCATGTCTAGCATACAAGATCCATGTACAAAATTGATAGGAGGGAGAGGGCTGGAAGGGGCGGGGGGGGGGTCCAAAAATCGTTCACACCGCCGTATTAAACTTTTCAAAATTATTCACTATTCCTAAATTTTCTGATTCGTCTCCAAATCGTAATTTAGACCCATTGATGCGGTCTAATTTGATGTGGGACACGTCCTGCAGGCTGCATATTAATTTAAGATTATAAATTGACCGACAATTTTGTTTAATGCATGTGTCCTACAATGTACACTTGATAAACCTGATTTACTTATTCAGAGAACCAATGAAACTCTTGAATATTTGGAAGAAAAGTTAGTTATTGGTTTAAACAAAAACAAGTAACGTACAGGTTCGACTTCTTATCAAGGACGTTTTTGCTCATCAAAATGTACTGTCACGACCAAAACAAAGTACCGGTACGTTTGTCTTGGTCTCATCAAAATAATAAAAAGGACTGGCTCGCCAAATATTGCAGGTGGGATCTGTTTACTGTACTGGCCCGACCTACAACCCGACCCGACCTTCTACCAGCAGGCTGTGTTGGGTTGAGACAGATTCGGCCTATCCCCGCCATATTGGATTTACAATGAAAGAATGCAATTTCTCCGAATTCGCCGACAATTTATTGTGTAAATAAAACGCCCATTACGCTTTCAGTTAAAATAATTTAAACGATCGACGTTTGGAGAATATTAATGTTTAGAGATTAAAATTTTGTGGACATATAAGTAATAATATTTAACTCTAACCTTTACGTTTCAGATAGTTAAACCAAGGAATTGAGCAAGTTTGAGTGATTAAGATTTGATATCCTTGTCTCAGTATGGATTCTCCAGTGTGCCATGTCAGCCCTATCAGCTCAAGATACGGTAGAATGTTTACAGGGTATGATTGAATGCCTACGAGCTCCAGAATTACAACTTTTACTCGGGTTCGCCGGTCGAAACAAGTTCGGAAGTAAATTAGAACTACGAGATAGAGCAAATTCTCTTCTGAAACTTAGATCTAAACATATTGAAACTAAAATTACAGAAATATTTAAGAGCGGAGATAGATCAGCAGTTTTAAAGATGATGGGTCCAGGAGGAAATATGAATTACACCGCAGCTGCTTATCAACAGATGCTTAGTTTAGCAGGATATACTGCTCAACAAGCTGCTCTCTCACAAACTAGAAACCCGTACACTCAACCACCTTCTTTTCCAGGTTAGACTTGGATAAATTTTCCTTAGATAAGAAAAAATAAGTTTGGTAATCTATTCCATCAAAATATAACTCTACATTTAAAGTTTTTGAAAGATGTCTAGTATGTTCTGTGTTTGTCTAAAAGTCAGCAGAATATAACAACTTCTTTTGACCATTGGAAATTGTGAATCTACATAAAGTCTGCCATGTTTTTATTGCATTGAAATAATACTCAAACTGAAGCTCCATGCAAACATAAAAAGTTTTTAACATTTTGGTCAGCAAACTAATAGATTTGTTTTTGTTTAAATTTTCAGTTTTGAATCAAGATTTGTACAGTAGGTAACTAAGTTGAACTTCTTGGAACCGATGTTCCCACAAAAAAAAACTGTTATCTCTTAAAACCAGAATATGTTTCAGGTGCACCAGCTTACGGAGCTCAACAAGGTTATCAGGTTAAACCTGGTAGTTCAGTCCCACAACCTGCAAACGTTAAACTCAAGAAACTTCCTTTCTACGATATACACGGAGAACTTCTACCCCCGACCTCTCTTCTAGCTCAGGGTTCCAGTAGGTTCCAGGAGGCTCAGTTTCAGTTCCAGCTCACTCCGCAGCAGGCCACAGACATAGCTTCGAACCGGGATATCCGTATGGGGAGTAAGCTTGACTACCTCTACCAGGTTCAGTTGAGGTTCTGTCCCTTGGATAGTACGGTGGAGCAGGGGGACGAGTTCCCTCCAAGTATCTGTGTTCAGGTTAACAGCAAGATGTGTCAGTTACCAAATCCCATCCCAACCAACAAGCCAAATGTGGAGCCGAAGAGACCCCCTAAACCTATCAATATCACACCACTGTGCAAACTCTCTCCGATCCTGCCGAACATTGTGAACATTAAATGGGCGTCTGAGTACGCTAAGAATTGGGTTGCAGGTATCTGGTTGGTTGAGAAGCTGAGCAGTGAGGACCTCCTGGACAGGTTGAAGAAGAAGGGGACCAGGAATCCTGAGTTCACCCGGGAAATCATTAAGAAGAAGCTAAGTGACGACGAGGACGATATTGCGACAACTAACTTAAAGGTGACGGTCGCCTGCCCACTTGGTAAGATGAGGATGACCATCCCATGTCGTCCGTCGACTTGCGACCATCTTCAATGTTTCGACGCTAGTTTGTTCCTACAGATGAATGAAAGGAAACCAACCTGGCAGTGTCCAGTATGTGATAGTCCTGCTCTATACGACAATCTACTTGTTGACGGATACTTCCTGGAAGTTATTAAGGATCCAGTGCTTCCAGTGGAGGAGAACGAAATCATTCTTAATGAGGTAGAATTTATAATTAAGATTTTGTTGGGGGGGGGGGGGGGGTGAAGGTTAGCAAAATAAGGTCATTATCTCAAGATCTTAAATTTTTATGAAATGAATATAATCTGAAATATTAAGGATGGATCCTGGCACCCTGTTCCTAAAGAAGAAGAGGACGCTAAGAAGAAGAAGAAGAAGGAAGAGGAGGAGGAGAATAAGGAAGAAGTTGATCTTGTTGATCTCTCTGATGATGAGGGAGGTGCTCCTCTCATTGCTCCAAAGGCTGCGCCTGCAGATGATGACTCTGAAACAGCTGGAACTGCTGCAGCTGCAGGATCTGGATCTGATGACGAGGGAGGTACTCCTGCTCCAGTTGCACCCTCAGGAGAGATAGAATGCATTGACCTTGAGTGAACCTCTTGAATCAAATGATTTCGAACAAAAATAAAGTGATTTTGAATTTGAATCAAAAGATTCTGAACTTGAGTCTAGTGAATCTGAGGTCGAATTTAAAGAATTTGAGCCGCAGCTCAAATATGGTTGGATCCACATAAAATTGTATTACATTTTTCAAGATTTATGCCGGCGCTCAATTGAAACCGGTTTTCGGGGTATTTTTGACGCGACTTAAATTCATTAAATTCGGACACTGTATTCTGTACTTTATCAATCTTAACTTGAATCAAGTAATGTTAAAACCATCAAAACGTGTTTACTTTCAAGTGATCAGCCATAGAACATAGTATTACTCTTACAGTGTTATACCCGTTACCATCATTAAATGTCCCATTGAATATCTTTATTAGTTCTAAGTTCTTTAATGATAATAATAAGGTGTGTGCAAGAAATTTTCAATATTTTACCTGAATATAGAAATAAGATAAACCATGGCGTAGGCCAACCTTCATACTTTCGTTTTTTACTGTATCATTTATATAGTAATAGTATGTCTTAATTACTTTGTAAAATAGTTTTAACTTTGTACTGTGGTGCACATGTAACTGAAATTACAAAATGTGTAAATATATTTGTAATTAGCTTATATTCTCATTTTTATTTCAGACAGAAGAATGACATAATTCTTCCTTAATTTCCTGCCATTTTCGTCAGAAGTAAGTTGATGTTTTCTCTTTATGTCTCAGAAACAATCTGTAAAGTTCAGGTCATGTTCCCAATGTTTATTAAGAAGTTATTAATAAGAAAATGTTACAATTCATTTTGAATATCAACAAGTGAGTTGGCTGTGTTCGTGGATACATCACTAGTTTACACGCGGCCTAAAGTACCCACCCTCCATCCATCCTTGTATTTTTGATGTATGCGAATTAAAACGTTTTGAAACTAGTTCAGAATTTAGTCCAGGGATTAATTATTTTCATTATATAATAGAAATATATCTGATGTTAGATTTCAGTTTGGTAAGGGAATTAATTATGCAATTGGTACAACAGATATAAAAATCATGAACTTGAAGCAAAACTTAAAACCATAAATAATCTGAAAATATGAAAGAAATTTATCTTTTTTTGGCATTTCATCAACAAATCACACATTTGAGATTATTTCAGGAAGTTAAAACATACATGCTTAAGGAGTTATTGTTTGGGATAGCCGCAGAATGGGAAATATTAAAGTGTGTCACTGGACATTTTTAGACAAATTGGTTGTGTACGTCGTATTTTTTCATTTGTATTGTTTGTTTTTCAAGTCTTCTGTACTCTAAATATTTATATACACAAGGTCAATATGCCTCTTATGATCAATAGTTTAAGGGGGGGGAATATTTAAGGTAACTGTATCGCATGTTTGAACCTAATATAGATTTGAATAATAAAAATATTTTTGTAAAAGTTGAAACAGGTTTAGTTTTAAACGATTTTTAATCAAATCTTAGTAATTTTAAAAACTGCACTTTAGGGTCCCTGACTTGATTTAAGATGATCGAATTGGACGAGTTTCCCCATGAAATCCTCCGAACCCCCCAGCCTCTTATCGGGTTCTATGGACTAGATCTGAATCAAGCCTCAAATAGGAAGGTCTGGGACGTGTTTACCAGCAACAGAGGGTTGGATAGACATTCTCTCCACTTCGTAAATATCTCAGGAACTAGCGGTTCAGATTTTCCACCAATTAAACCAAAGAAAGCGAACTATGAATGGTATGTTCCAAAAGGATTGTTAAAAAAAAACTGGATTAACAAACACCAAAATGTTATCTCTTCCGTTGTTGTCCTGTTCTTTGAACTGAATTGGCAGGACCCGGAGATAAAAGAGAAGTCCCGGATATGCGGGGAGAAGGTTGAGCAAATGAGAACTGCGCTTCAGGGACGCGGAACCAAGATCTCCGTTGTTCTCATGCAGGAGGAGAGTAGTCGCGGAGAGAATGATTCCGTGACGAGTTTCTGTGCCCACTGTGAGATATCTCCGAGATCTTTGTTTGTAATGGGAGTCAAGGATCAACTACTCCCTTCTGTAATTCGACTTGAAGCTGTACTACATGAGCTCAGTCAGAACTACTACCACCTGGAGATCAAGAATGTCCGTGGACACAAGGACGGGTTGAACAAAGCCAGTCATATGGTTCTACTGATAAGGCACATGTTCAAGTTGGGATACTTAAACGAGATGAAGAATGATCTACACTCTGCACAGAAAGCGTATCAAACTGCGTACGCACTGATATTAGAATCTAAACTAAATGATTTTAACGTTGTTGAGTATAAAACTGTTGCTGGTTACATAAACTATAAGATATGCAGACTTGGTTTCAAGCTAAATCTTCCTCGGGATGCTATTGCTCAATTTCGGAAGCATCTTGACAACTTTAAATCAAAAACCGGTGTTCCTGAGTTGGGTTGGGAACACTCAGCCTGGCAATCTGCTCAGGCAGCAATGTTTGCAAACCTGTTCCTTGACGCGCACAGGAACGGTCAACTCGCTATTCAAACCCAGCACCCAGGAATATATTTCCAGCTAGCGGCAGACTATGCTGTCTCTAGACGTAAACTAGCCGAGGAGCAATGTAACCAGTTTACATCCTATCCTGAACCTGATCCTCTCCTGGATTATACTGAGTTCTACGGGCAGCGCCCCTGGAGACCTGGTAAGATTGAACCTGTGGATATGCAACGTGAGAAGGAAGGTATTGAAGCGCTTCAGTATATAGAGAGAACTAAAACCAAACACAGTCAACTTATTTTAAAACTCCAGGAGGCCGCTGTTCAGCAGTTTCTAGCATTTAACTCACCCAGGATGAAAAACCAGGTTCAGGTTCAGATGGCGGAGGAGTTGATGATCGATCAGAAGTATGAAGATGCACTTAAGGTTCTCCTAGAGTGCGCGGAAGGATATAGGAACGAAGGTTGGTTGTATCTCTGCACTGCTACACTTCTCAAGGCAATCAAGTGTGCGTTCTTAACGATAAACCTGGAGACTTATATTCAACTTTGTTTAGACCTTACTAGCGTTGAGTCGGAATGTTCTCTTACTGATAAACTAAGGATAGAGCAGAACCTGTTCCTAGTAATGGATCTTAAACCTCCTCTACCAGAACCAAGTCTGACCGGGAAAAGTGAACGAGCTTCCGTTGGTCAGGCGGCCAAGTTGTGGAAGGATAAACTAGAATCTATAGGAGAGATTTGTGTTACTATCCCAATGGTCAACTCATCAATAAATATAATTCCGAATTTACCGCAAAGCTCTAAAATAGGAGATAGTATTAATCTTACTCTGGATGTAAGAAACAGTACCAACAACCATGTTGTTGTTTGTTCTCTGAGCTGTAAGTTTAATCTCACTGGGTTCGATGAACAATGTACTATCTCGGAGCCTAAATCTGTTGATGCCAACTCCCAGATCCAAGTTTCTCTAAAGCTCGATACAAAATCTAAACATTATGGAGAACTTCTGTGTGTTAAAAGTATCAGGTTTAAACTGGAGAACTTTGATAAAATATTGTTCACGAAAGAGCTCGAAGGCACTAAACTCTATAATATCGGATGTAAGCTGGGTCCCAGGGACTCAAATATCGAAGTTGAGTGCGTTGGAGAACCTGTTGTTCTGATTGGAGAATGGTTCAACTTCAAGCTCAAGTTGGAAAACAAGGAAGAATCAACTGCTAAAGATATTGAGGTTAGTTCAAATTATTCAAAAAAATCCATCTTTTATATTTGAATATATGTAGGAAGCATAATTATCTGATATATTTCCGCAGGTTTTTTGCTGGTTGCGAGACGGAGGTGATCCTCTGATATCCGATACAACCTACTTGAGTACTTTTCCTGGATTCCCAGCATCTCCAACTACCCCAGGTGGATCTCAACCACTGGAGACGATGAAATCCTCTGTAAAACTATCGTCTTTGCCTTCCAACGAAACCGATCATATTAGTTTCTTTATCCGACCGTCTACTCTGGGTATGAGAGCTATATCCTGTGAGCTCCGGTACACAATCGAGCTGGATGGAGAACCCTGTGTGTGTTCCTGTTGTAAAGTTTTCCAGCTCGAGGTTTCTCCTCCGTTTTCATTTAATTTCTCTCTGTTGAACCAGCTACTGGAGGAAACCAAACAAGTTGTGGCCGACGAATCCTTTTTAATTGTTTGCGAGGTTTCCTGTATTTCTCCGCATACGCTGGTAGTTACTGGATCTAGGTAACCTTTAGCTCAACAAACAGCTTTCATTTGAGTAGAGGGGTGAGGGGATGGGGGGGGGGGTGGCATAACTTTCTTTTTGTCAAATATCTCTACATACCCCTCCATCAACATAATTAAAAATATCACTATAACGTTTCTTCTGTTATTAATCAGTTTATTTTTTTTCTTAAAATCAAATAATCTTTTACTGTCAAAAAATCAAATAATCTCTAATTTTGAAAAAAAAAATCGATTATTAAAGAAAGCTTATTATTTTACAATTCTGTTTCCAGGATGGATTGCAGAGCACCTCTCAAGATTGAGAATCCGACTCATTCTCTTGAAGGAAGTGAGCTCTGTGATAATTTTAAACTAGAGCAAGGATTTCCAGCCTTAGTTCCTGATAAAGATCTTTTCTTGCAACTAGGTAAAAACAACTTATAAAAAACTACACTTGATTTAAAAATTATATTTGTTTTATTTCAGAGTCCGAAACTATCAATTTGGGAAGATTTTATCTTTTTTGGAGAAGAAAATTTTCTGATATCGTGAACGAAACAGTTTTTGATCTGCAAAGTGTTAAGGTTTCCCGGAGCTTTTTAGCTCTCAAATTCACTCTTCCTTCGTTCGGAATCCTAAGAACTCCAGCGGAGGTGCTATACATGCTGGAGAACAAGACCGGAGAAGTTCAGGAGTATTCCTTGACTATGGATCCGTCCGACTCCTTCATGTTCTCTGGTCCTAAGCAGCTCCGAGTCAAGATATTTCCCAAGGATATTTGCAAAGTCCGGTGTCTACTTTATCCTCTCATCACGGGGAATTTGTTCCTACCCAAGCTTCGGATAGTTCCGCTAGGTAGTGGAGGAGTTATTTCCCTGGATAGATGCGGGATTGTTGATGAGATAATCTCCCGAACCCTCCCTCTTCAACTCCTAGTTCTTCCCCTTGATAAACCTAGTGAAAATCAATCCAATAATGTAAGAAATTTTGAACTAAAGGAACCCACTGTGATCCCTAACCTGCCTTTCGTTGTTCATGGAAAGAAAACTGCGAAGGCTTGAAATATCATCCATGACTAGTCGTTTGTAATTCCATTCATTATTAATTATTAATATATTATATAAATATCTGCATTTATTATTTTAATTCGTTTGACTTTATATAACTCTGATTTCAGATGAATAACTTTAATATGAACAAGGGAATACCGGGTATACCGGTTGCGACCACCATCTCCACCCCGTCCCACCCTATCCCGTCCAATATTATCCAGACGAGAGAGCTTCTCTACAGGCTCATCATCTCACAACTCTTCTATGACGGTTACCAACAAGTTGCTGTAACTCTCTCAAATATGGGTAAGACATTTTTTATGTTTAATTTAACAACATTTTATATTTACTGTTAAAAAAAAATATTTTTGAAGCCACAACTTTTTTTGGCCAGCCATATATGGAAACAAATACTCGACTAGTGATTAAAAATGCTTTGTTAACTCAAAGAAGGGGAATGGGGGAGATTTTAGGACACTTTATAGATTGCAAAGAGAGTGTAAGAGGAAAATTATTGTTATTGTAAATCTTACAGTTATTGGAGGAAATAAACCCTGTTATTGATTTAGCTTTATTTGTTACTTAATTTGTCAACAGAGAGGTTTATGAAAAGTAGCTCTACCTAGATTTACATTTTGTTGAAAGATAATTTTTTTCACCAGTAACAATAGATATAGGAGGAAAGTGGTGGGAGGGGTGGGGTAATTCTTTAAAATATTACCCCTGTCACGTGAAGTTATGATTATCAAAACATTTTCTTTTGTGCTTTAGTTTATGAGCGTAAATATAATGTTTGAAATTATAACCTTGGTTGTAAAGCAAAGGCCCATTCCCGCACCCACCCCCTTCGAAAACTTAAGCAACTCTTCAAAAAATGCATGTTTTATGTTATTTGTAAATCTTAAAATAGGTTTTTATTTTATCTTGTTTTTTGTTTTGTTGAATTTTTACTTCTCTCATGTATGTTATGTATGTACAGATTTTGAAGAATAAACGATAAAAGTATGTTTTTATTTTAATTTCAGTCCACACCGACCCTCCCTGCCCCCCTTCAGACAGGTTGATGCATGTTGTCACCCTGGGACTAGAGAGAGAGTCCGAGTCTAAACACAGAACACAAAACAGGGCTGAGAGAATCCTAGGTCCAGGGTTGGACCTGGAGTATGAGACGGAGATGCAGAGTAATGCTCCGGAACCTGCTCAATATGAAACTGCGTATGTGACAAGTCACAAAGGAAACTGTCGTAGCGGAGCATTTAGTCCTGACGGTCAACTGTGCGCTACCGGAAGCGTGGACGCGAGTATAAAAGTACTTGATGTCGACCGGATGCTGGCAAAATCTAATCCTGAGAGCCGAGGACATTTAGATCAGACAGGACATCCTGTAATTAGAACCCTGTACGATCATCTTGAGGTGAATATTATTATTAATTCCAATATTTCAGGAATAAATCTTAGTTCAAGGGGGTGTTTTATTCAGATAGAGACAAGTGGTATAGATCTATTGAATAAATCGTTAAATAAATATCTTATATTTGTTTGTTTATTTGTGTGAGAGGATGATTGCTGTAGTGACTCAAATTAGTTTTACACGTGTTGTTTTTTCAGGAAGTCACGTGTCTCGAGTTTCATCCTAAAGAAGCCATCCTTGCCTCTGGTTCAAATGATTTCACAATAAAACTCTTCGACTACAGCAAGGCTTCAGCAAAAAAGGCGTTCCGAACAATGACCGACGCGGCGCCTTTGACCTGCATGTCGTTTCATCCCAGCGGAGATTTCTTGGTGGCAGGAAGCGCCACAAATATTCTCCGTCTTTACGATGTAAATACGGCTCAATGTTTTATAAGTGCTATACCCTCTCATCACCACAGTGCTGCCATTAACTCTGTTAAGTATGTTAAATATATTTTTTAAATTATTGGAAAATTAACAAGTTCATTTAAAAACGTTATACAATTTTGTCAAGTCACGCAAAAAGGCCTTGTTTTATTTCTTATCTAGTTAAGTCACTTCGTGATTTGATCATGTGAGTTAGGCGCCCCTTAAATGTTATGTGGTAAAATTTGATTTGATCTATTTAATTGAAAGATTTGAATATAAAGCATTAACGTCTCCGTATTTGTTTTATTCTCCTAAATTATGAAAATTATTATTGATAAAATTATATACTCTAGCTGTATTCAATTCATATATTTTTGCTCTATTAAGATGGGCAAATGATGGGAAACATTTTGTCTCTGGGTCCGCGGACGGTAGTATCAAGATCTGGGACGCAGTCTCAAACCGTTGTATTTCAACCTTTCTCCAGGCTCATGATGGAGCTGAGGTTTGCTCTGTCAACTTCTCTCGGAATGGAAAATATGTTTTGTCATCGGGAAAGGTAATAGAAAAATATATGATTCATTATGAAAAATAGATGTATTATAAAAAGTAATAAATGAATCGTTAGCGTTTATACAAATATTTTTAATAAAACTTCTAAGTTTCAAAACTGTTGTCTGTAAAAGTTTGCTTTTATTGAACTTTGCAATATTTGCACTAAAAAATATTGGATAAGCGATCCAAAAATGATCGTTAAAAATGTTCTTTTGTAACGTTTTTAGCACGTTTTTTCCCCATATATTTTCTATTAGGGTTAAAATTTGTTTTAAAAAAGCAAATGTTCATTAAAAATGATTCAAAACATGAATCTGTGTTTAAACACTTAAGCAAAGTTAAATTCTCCCAAACAAAGTTTAATTTCCCGTATTTCAGGATTCATTGGTAAAATTATGGGAACTGTCCACCTCCCGATGTTTAATAGCCTACACTGGAGCAGGAACCACTGGTAAACAGGAGAACCTGGCCCAGGCCGTCTTCAACCACACCGAGGACTACGTTATGTTCCCCGACGAGGCGACGACGTCGTTATGTGTATGGGACGCCAGGAACGCGAGCAGGAAGCAACTACTGTCTCTAGGACATAACGCTGCTGTTCGTCTCATTGTGCATTCTCCCACACATGCAGCTTTCCTAACATGCTCAGATGATTTTAGAGCCAGATTCTGGTTCAGAAGACATTAAATTAGTTCCTATTCATTATTTTACAATTATTTAAATATTTGAACAGCTTTTTAGAGAAATAAAATGCGTTAACTTGTGATTAATGATAAATGTCTGTGTCAGCTGTAATCAATGTTTGAATGAGTTGCTGGGTTATATTAAAGACACAGCTGTAATATATGTCAATTACAGCTATTACTACAATAAGTACAGCTGTACATAAATGTTAGTCCAGTTGTACTTGTACTTCTCTACTGAATGTTAAGCATCTGTAAACTTGTAATGAATGAATAAGCACATTGTAATGAATTTAAAACTCATGTTTAAATAACCCGTCGACATTATTTCAAGTGACCCTCCATTTACAGAGTTACCTGCCCGGCTCGCGATAAAGTCCTTATACCGAAAATATCGTATTTTTTATCTTAAAAAATGTTTTATTCGACAATCTCCTTTCTTGTTTCCTGCTTTAAATTGCAAGTCATTTAAATATAATGAAACTGCAATTGGCAAAAATTTTTCAGATAGGAAATCCAGGAAAGTAACTGGTACTACTGTTGCTAGTCGGAAATGAAACTTTTTGGATGGAGGGCCTCTTGAATTCATGTTATCAGTCCCTTAATCTTGTTTTTGATGTCAATGTTACTCAAGTACCTAATTTAATCTAAATGAACGTGTAGCAATCTCTAGTCGTGTACTCTTGTTCTTGTCTGCTATGTTTATATTTCATGTTCCTAGATTATGCTAGATCTTAAATCCTTCTTCAAGAGAATACTCTCCAGTGGAATCCAAACACAGGAGGCGAGGCATTTTTTCTTTTATATCTGAGAGCACTGAAATGACGAAGAAGCAATTTCAAGTGAATTTGATTTTTCGATGATTACTTGTCCAATTAACTACGGTCCCCTTAAAGCTTTGTCATTAAAATGTAGAAGATATCCTTAGTTTTCTCCAAAATTTTTTTGTATTTATTGTTTTTAATTGTGGTTTCTCTAAAATTCAGGGTTGTTGTATAATATTCAACCTTGATACCTACGCAGAGGATAGGACAGGACAGGTTATAATAATCAAGGGTGGGCGCAAGAAATATTTAGACCAGGAACCGCCATATCTCATACGTCAAATCTGTGAACTGCAGTGGGGGGAGATAAAAAAAAAAGTCAGGGGCAACGCATCATTTTTTAGGGATTAGGGCTCAAGGGGTGGAATAAGAATATATTGCTATCGTATTTTCCATATTGACCAGAAAGCCACAAATCATATGTACTCGCTCTAACTTGATATATTGACTTGTTTTTTTTTTGTTGGACTGTAATATCACATCAGAGCTGTAGTCCTTAAACTTCAACTGGGTTTGTTTACATTCCTCCCACAGTGTACAGTATATAATATGCGTATATTTGAGTTTGGCGTTCCTATATATAGTTCCTTGGGTGGTACTAGAGAATTTATTTACTGTTCAAAAATAAATTCTGGAATAAACAATGAACTCGGTTTCGGGGGCTATAAACTGGTTTAGCAGTCTGTTTACAAACAATCTATTGGGCTCTCCCTGGACATATCCATTCCAATTTCTTGGTTTTATAAAGTTGTTTAATAACTTTAAACGTGTGTATTCGCTATAGGTGAATTAAAGTCATTATTTTATTAAACATTAAAATGTAAAAATCGTCGTTTGTAAAGTAAATACAGGGTGTCCCACGAAACATGACAGTATGCAAGAGGCCTTGAATGTCGTCTTGATTTTTGATATAATTTGCTGCGTTTATTTGTCAACCTAATTTTAGAAGTAAATTTCTAGAGATAATAATCACAAAATTCCCCTAGTCCTGCCATTTCCAAAATGTGGTCTTTATTATTAGATATTAGATTATCTCCAATCTCGTAACACCAAAATAAACCCTAAATACTTGAAAAACTTATCATTTTCCGGAAGAAAATTCTTATATAAGCCTTATGTTATTTTTCAAAATGATTCATTCAAATGAAATTTTCTAATTAGTCCCGAAAATCGTAATTTAGACCAGTTCTTGGTCTAATATGATGTAGGACACCCTGTAGCAAAAAATGCAAAACTTCCCTGCAAGATTTATGCAATATGCTTCCTTTTGTCAAGGCAATTTAGATAGATATTTTGTCTGCAGTTTTGCAATATTTTTTTTTCCTTTCAGCTATTACAAATAGCCATAAATTATTTTTACTTCAAGAAAAATGGCATCAAAAAGAAAAAGCCGTTTAAAGTTAAAAAAGCCATTTCAGGTTAAAAGCTTGACGCTCAAACTGAACCCTCAGCCATACTTTTTTTATCGATAAACTATAATGTGTAATGAGTCATTAATTTCGACCTTTTCTAAGATATAACTAAACTTGTTTTTTATTTATTAAGTGTTCCACAGGGAAAATGTTTTTAATCCATTCTTAAAATAGAATTTAAGTATATATACATTCTACATATAGAAGCTTCCCGCAATTTTTCAGGGTTGTTTCCCCCTTTACGCCCTTAGCTGTCTCAGAGCCGTTTTACTTTCAAACAAGACTTAAAACTTAACAAACATAGATTATAGATTGGTTAAGCGTTTTCCTTCCATTTCACAGTTTTATGAGTCCCACTGTGAATTAAAGAGAATTAAGTGTATTCTGAGACTCTGAGTACAAAATTCTCTTATGGCCTTACTGAGAAAGAACTGAAAAAAGAGATGAAGAAACCCGTCACACTGGATTTCGGACGGACAAAATTAAATTTAGCAAGAAGAGTAAAGCAACTTGATAATCCAAACAGGGTGAAGCTTAAATAAATAAAGATGTTGGCTCGGCATAAAAGAATGTAGGATTATGTTAACGTTTGTAACTGTTATACAAGTATAGCGTGGTATGAAGTAAAAAGAAATAAAAAAATACTGAGACAAAGAAGAACATAGAAGCCAATGCAATCAGGGGATTCATTATTTTTCATATTGTTTGCCTACTTTATTTAGAATTTATTTAAACATGTCAAAATTAAGGTCTTAAATTGAACATTGGACCCTTAGTTCTCGTATGGAAATCTTACAGAAACATAGGGAAAGAAAAGTACCAATGTTCCGATTAAATCACAATTTTCATGTGTTCTGCATCATGGTTCATCCCCCCTAAAGTTTTAACCATTTAAACACAATGTTAAACATAAAAAGCAATGGTGAAATAATGAAAATTATCTAACTATATTAATAAATGCGCCTTTTACTCTGAAATACTTTTTTGAAAATTGGTAAATTATTAAAAATCATAGTAGTTGAAACTTATTTCCAGTCAAAAGTTTTAAAGTTTGACCGTCCATAAACCTCCCCTGGGGTCAGAAATGAGTTGTCGCATAAAATGTTGGGCCCGATAGGTTCAGCAGTTTTGACGTTCATTGGATACAAAAATAGACTAACTAAGATTAAATATAGGAGATTTGCTGACTATTAACGATTGTAAGAAAGCTTAGAGTTTAGCCTGTAACAATAAAATTCTGTGATTCCCCGAACTTCTAGTTACCTACAGTTTGAACCAGAAAACTGAAATAGGAAGACGAATAATTAAGTGTATTTAATGTTGTTTCAAAGCAAACAGCTTTACTAGCAACTTATTGAATTACTTATAAAGTATTATTGGTCTGTTTAATACTGCAAAATTACATGCTATGATTCAAGTTCATTGGACTATTCAAAGCCACAAATTTGATTTTATTTTCGATTATTTATAGGATAGATCTGAAATGAAGAGAAAGAGAAGAATAATTTTAAGTCCTGGAGGAGATGCGAACCTAAGCTCAGAAGAAAATAATGAGTTATCTCAAGGTAAAGATATCCAGCCTAGAGCTTAATTTCTTTTTGTTATTTGTTGAACAGCGATGTCTTGCACATATCAAGGTTAAGTCAAATATGTGCCACATTAATGTCATGACTTTGTGACCTCGTAGCTTCACTAGATTAAACGCATAAGTAACATTTTTGTTTTTCTCAAGAGCTCTCAAATAAAAAAATAAGTTGTGTTCTCGCTTTTAACTATTCTGAGTACGTAGGGAATTGGGAGTGGAATTGAAATGCTTAGGTCACTTAAGAACTGGATTCTAAATATGCATATTTAGGTGTAGTAAGTTCCCACTCTAAGTTCCGTGAACCTGGATTAAGACTGTTGCGCTTCAGGACAGAGGAGTTGGAGACGTTTAATAACCTGGTCGGGTCAGAGAGGATTGGATTGTTCCTCAGGATGGATGAGTGCTTCATGCAAGCAGATAGGTCGGATCAGAGATAGTAATAAATAATACATTTTAACTCACTGGATAACTATCACTCCAGTTCAGAAGGAAAAGTTCAAAATTATGCGACATTACTGGTACGACATTGTGACCTCGTAGCACCTATAGTTTTGATTTTAAGGCCTATGTACAATCCCAGAAATTTTGTTATTTTTTGAGCATCTGGGAAAAGTAGGGGTCTTGTAAAACACACTCTTTGGAATCTTTTATGCACTCGGAAGAAGATGTAGGTTTAGATTTTATTTTCATCTCTCAACACGGTGAAAAACTAAAAAACAAAAATTAGTTTTTAATAAAATAAATTAAAATTTTGTTCCAAGCTTTTATATTTCTAAACCTTACTCTGATGCGATCTTTGAGGTGTTTTAATGCTCTTCTTAGATCTTGCTTATTCTTGCCAAATTATTCTCCGATGGTTTTGAATAGCTTGAAGATTTCAGGATTGCTTTGCTCAGGGTTATCTTTACATCTTAGGAGTTTCGTACAGAATTAATCCTAACAGTTTCTCTTTAGTAATCTTTAAACTCTATCAAAAATTTCTTTTTAGTAAATTGTACTCCTTCTAACCTTATTAAGATCTGATGTTGGTTTAGATCTTGGATTAGTTTTAACTGGTTTAGCTCCAGGTATAGCTTTAAGCTAACTCCAGGTTCAGGTTCTACTCCAACAATAGGTCCAAATCCTACTCCGGAGAAGGTTTATTTTCAGGTATAAATCAGGGTTGGATAATCTCAGGTTCAGCTCCAGGTAGAATTAACACTGGGGCTCTGGTTCTAAGGTTACTTTCAGGACAGGTTCCGCTCTGGTACAGGTTCTGAAGTGGATAAACTTTCAGTTTTGTACTTTACTTTAGAGCAACCTTTAAATTTTTATCCCACCTAGTTGGGATCAGGGGTGAGCCTTATCACAATCTTCTAAGTTTCACATATCTTGGACTTTAGGTTTGGTCCTTGTTTCTCAGTATCCACGTTAATAAATCTTGGATCTGCAGGTTGGTCTACTCTTATATCAGGTCTACAGAAATTTACAGTTAGATATGGGCCAACATATATAATAGTTATCAAATACCTCCTTTCCTTTAGACAAGTCTGATTGTTCTCTGGATGACTTTTCTTCTTTATCTCCAACAAATCTGGTTCTTTATCTTCAGGAAGCTTCTTCTTTATGTTGATAATTCTACAATAGTACTTATGTAGGGAACATGCAACTGGCTGATTTAATTAATCTTTTACCTCAAGATTGGTTTTATCAACTTAACACTCCTCCATATATCTTCTTTAACTGTATTCACCTTCTAAATATATTGAACTTGACTTGTGTCTTGATCTCTAATTATGATTTTCTATACCTTTCTAGAGATGGGAAGAGTTGAAGTTTAGACTTTTTCTCCTTAATCTCCCATTGTTCTGCAACAATATTCATTTGCATGACCATTTTGAGTTTTTTATAAAAGCTTGGAACATTACAATAAAATTGGTAAATTTAAATTAAGACCAAACATTTAAAACATTTTCCTTTCTTTTTATAAAGTATACAATATATCAGCCATTTTAATCAAAACGTCACATATATCTATTTGCTGTCATTAGATAGACTTCTAAGCTTGAAGTTTATTTTGAGTTGAAATTGTCCATCCTTGAATCTTATTTTCATCTTTTTCTGGTTCCTGCAGTCTGATCCTTAAATAGTAAAAGGTTTTACAGCCTAGTATGAGGAAAGCAGGTTTATTGTTCTGCATATTAGAAATTTAAAACTTTTCTAATTTTCTCAATTGACCTTCAGAAAAATAATTTTTACGGGCNGGAGTTTTTAAATGATTATCGTTTGACGTGAGACCACCCGGTTTCCTTTACTACAGACTACTCTTTTCATTAGAAACCCTGTTACTCTTGGGTTCATTAAAGAGAAAGTGTAGTACATCGTACAGTTCAAATATTACAACAAACTTCATGGAAAAAAACAAGAACGAAATTAATTGACTCTCTCTAGAAAGTGAAAATGTAATCTACTAAAGTCACGTGACTAATGTTATAGGTTTATTGTAAGGTGCCTGAAGTCCCTGAATTTCGTGAGATTTTTGTTCTTTTTTACATTTTACAAATGTGGTTCCATTTTTTAAATCAAAATATGTGTTCTCTAGGGTACTGCTGGTACTGGTGTTAATCTACTTCAAGAGAGGAAACCTATCCCTAGAGGAGTACACAGAATACAACTTCTGGACTGCTCTCTATATAGCTCATGATATAGAAGAGGAGGTCACGTTCTTCAAGTATGAGATACTTCCCTGGGCGCTCGGAGAAAACTGGGACAACGAGAAGACTTCGTTCTTCGACAACAAGGGATATATAAAACCAATGTAAAGAGAACTAAGGATAGCTGGGATAGGGTTGGTTGACATGTTTCCGTGATTTAAAAGAACTAGTTTTTGTGTAAATATTAACAAAGATTCCAAACAGGACAGAAGTATATGACTAGAAATTACATTCAATTTAACGTTTAAATAACCCAGGAGAAATTCTGCGCCTATACATTTTTCGAAATGTGTAATCTATAAACATAAAGATTAACTGAAAAATAGAGTTTCAAATCATTTTATAAATATTATGAGTTGAACGGACTGGGAGCGTAATTTAAAGTGCAACTTTCCGTCAAAGCGGGACATCCACATGATTCACAACGGTACCTTCAACCGTTGACTGATCATCGAGGACAGAGAACTCAGTGTATATATCTCTTATATGCCATGTAAAAAAAACCGTAAAATTTGAATGTACGATAGCGTACTTTGTGAACTCAATACATATTCCAGAAAAATTCATTGAACATTCATTGTTTTCAAAAATTCGAATGTGACTATTTACAATTTCTTTACAATACTTCTTAAAAGTAAATGTATTAATATTCCTTAAATATTAAACAGCTTGCAAACAAAGTGTTCAACATTATAAGGGTTTCTGTAGATAAATAAGGAAACGTCTGTCATCCTTGATCAGTCAAAGGTTTAATAAAGTAAAACTTAAAATTACACTTCATTTTTACAGTTCATTTTAAGCACAACGTGAAAAATAAGCTAAAGGTTTGATTTATCTCCTGAAGTTAAATCTGTTCAAACGGATGAATTACCGAGCTAGTGTATCCGAACCAACCATCTTCGCTGTGCTGCACATGTTGAAGAATCCACAGATAGGTTTAAGGGTGAGGAGAGATGATCATGTTGGAAACTGGAAACGTGAAGAGGATGCACATGAGTTTGCAGATCCCAGAGGACCATACAGAACTCCTGAACCCTGTCTCAGGTCATATGATGCATTAAAATCAAAACTTTTGTATTTTAAACCTGTTCATTATGCGCTCCGTCGAGGGGTAAAATTTAATACGTCGAATGCGTCCACCCCTTTCTTAAAAGTTATTTCTTTATAATCTCACTATGCTTGGGAACCCAGCTTTGTATGAAACTCAGTTTTCTATAATAGTCAACAGCTATTCTACTTAGACCTTTTAAATTAAGCTAAAAATCCCATAGTTCTATCGAGTTCGCCAATCAAAGGGCAAATCGGTCCAGAAATTCCTGAGTTATGATCGGACATACATACAACAAACAGAGATTACTACTTTATATGCATAGATAATTAATTTCCCTGGAATAATGTTGTAACTCCTTCAATATTGTTCAAATGAGCACAATAGGTACCATGTATATGGATTTTCGTCCACGTGATGCTATTTTATAAAAATTGTTCTGAACCGTTGGTCGCACCATGAAAACTGAACGACGACGAATTTCATTTACTTTAAAATTCATTTTTTGTAAAATTTTCGTTGATGAACCCCATGACCACGGAAATGTTCTTAGCATAGTTTAAGAATTTAAAGTTTAGATTGTAAGAGAAAGGTATGTTTCCAGCTAGTGTGAAAAGATACAACAATAAAAAGTTTTATTATTTACTAATTACTAAGTCCCTGAAAACGGTGACCCTGAACCGCACAGTAAATTAAATAGTTATTTACAATTTGAATAATTATCGTAATATATAAACCATAGATGAAATTGCTGAATTCAGTAGTATTTTTTTCAAGCAATTACAAGCAAATACACTTGAGATTTATTTAATATCGTCTTCCTATTCCTCTTTTATTCTGTGAACCACTGTATTTTGCTAAGACTAATAATTCAGGTGCTGCTATAACAAGGCCCAGAGGGTGTTTGGAGATATTACTGATGACGAGATGGAATAGTCCTAAACATATTTAGCAGCAGACCAATGGGATTGTTAACAAACCTTGAATTAAATAAGTGTCATAAATGATTCACAACAGCACTGTAAATTAAAGAAATAATTGGAATAAGATAGATACTTTTATTTTCTGATTGATTGCGTTACAAGGAGTGGTTTTCTATTTCTTTTAGTAAGAATAACAACCATATAATATATCTATTAGAACTAACCAGGAGAAGAAGATCAAATTAAATTCACATTATCGGGATGAATTTGTGTTCTCGTTACTCCTGTAGTTCTGATTTTACGCTCAAGTATAAGAAAAGCAAATATATTTAGTTACATATTAGCAATTCAAAACAAGTTTTTTTTCGAGCAGTTACCATTAGTTTGAATTGTACTGTTGTGAATCCTCTTAATATATCTCGTTTGATGATGAGTTATTTAAAGTATTAAAAAGTTCAGACATTAATGTGAGTAAATTATCAAATATTTTGTCGTTGGTCTATTTTCTCATTCTGATCAATGTCATTGAAACAGTTTTGTTGGTTTAAACAAAATTTATGATATCTACGTATTCTGTAATTGTATCCATACCCACCCTAGCTAGCTGAGCTTTATCTTATTGATCGAAAAGTAAATAAAATAAAAATAAATAAAAAAAATCAACATTTATTCGTTTATCAAAAATTCCTGGGAATTCTGCATAGTTAATATACTGTACTTAATTATTCTGTTTGCGTCAAATTAATTTGCTATCTTCGGCCTAGGCTAATCGTGTGACGCAATTATAATTGTTAAATAATTTTCCGGTTCAAAAATTTTCCAATGTCACAATATCCATTGTAAATATGTATTTCAAAACTAGATTTTTAGACAATGAGTAAATTCAGGCAGTGATAAATTAAATCCATAAAATTTATTTGAATTAGTAAATGTAGAAAGGTAAAAGAAAGCAAAAACAAACTAATATGTTGTATTCGTGTCACGCTAAAGTGTAGTTTTAATCATAATTGTTAAAAAATTGTATATTAATATCAATTGTAATAGATTAATATTTCAAAATAACATCGTAATAAAATTCGTTAAAAATAAGTATTTTTCAAATTATATTTACTGGATTTTTATCACTGTTAAACAAAAATAATCAAATTGAATCTGTAAATGTAGAAAGTAAAAAGTATATTTATGTGAAGACAAGGTAATCTGTTCTAATGTTTCTGGTGACCTCCTTTTTGCTACTATAGTATGCTTCTCAGTTCCCCCTATATAGAAATCCAGTGTAAACATTTTTTAAATATAACTTTCTCTTAAAGCGGAACGAGTTTTTGTCATAACTCTAATTTTCTGAGCCATAAATCTTAGCAACCGTATGTCGTAGACTTTGATATTTCATGTTGTGAATTGTGTTAAATAATATAGTCTAGGTTTTCATCGTAAATGTTTACACATTTTTATATGAGCCTTAAATATTTTTTTTAAATGATACATTTAAATTTTCTGATTAGTCCCGAAAATCACAATTTAGAGCTATAAACAGTCCAATATGATGTGGGAAACTTGTCTGCTATAAACATAGATAAATAAATAAACATAGATAGCTTATGTACGCAAAATAACCAAGAATTGTACAGTCCGCGAACTCATACTTCTAGGGATCAAAGTGTACTTCAATGATAAGCGGAGTGGTTTGGTGTATTAATGGATTTCATAAATAGAGTGTAAAATAACTCCGGGAATGGAACTATTTGAACAACGATATTTCACTGAGCAATATATCATATTGACGAGAACTGAAGAAGGACATGAGGGTGCCATGACAAACTCCTGACAAGACAAACTCCTGAAAATACAAACTCCTGAAAGACAAACTCCTGAAATTATGAAATTTTTCTCTGAATGAAATATGATAAAATTCATAAACTTTAGGAGAAAAAATCCGCAAATATCCTAGAAAAAATTCTCAATCTTTAGTAATTTGAATATTCTTCAAGCTGAAAAGTATTACAATGATCAGAATAACCAGAAAATTTATTATTATTTATTTTTTATTATTTAGGATTAGGAATTAGGTTAAGACACTTTCTGGGCCGAGCGCTGCAGCTAGGACAGGCTAGGGGGCCGAGCGCTGCGGCCACATGGTCAATTATATCCATGTCTAATGTATAATTAGAATAGAATATAATTTAGATTTTAATTTTTTTCAAATTTGATATTATGGAGTTTGTATTTCAGAAGTTTTTATTTTCAGGAGTTTGTCTCGTCAGGAGTTTGTCTTTTCAGGAGTTTGTCTTTCAGGAGTTTGTCTTTCAGGAGTTTGTCATGGCGCCGACATGAGAAGGACAAACTTAAATTTCTCTCTACAGAACTCATGTACACCACAAGTACTCAATGACATAAGAACAGCCAATGTTCACAACCGACCTAGTTAACCTATATAATAGATCTTTAAAACATCTCTGTACATTTATATCTTTCAAGATGAAAAATGTCGTCTTATGCGCAATCTATCTTTATCTATGGCTGTAAATATAAAATATGAACTTTTTGTCAAACACAAGGATCGAACGCCAAAATGTTAATTAAACGACTCCTTCTAAAATTAAAAACTATATACTAGGGCACTTTTTCGAGTAATTTCAAAAGATTATTGGGGCTTTAAAACGCTAATCCTTTTTTGGATCACCCTGTATATCTATGCAAGAAGATTCAATAAACATGAGAATCAAGAGATGAAAGTTGGATTCAATTTATCCTCGCAAAAAAACTTTTTTTGACTTGCTCGTTTTGGGTAACTTTGGTTCATATTAATCTCAGGATTAAGAATCAAACATAATCACCATTTGGTTACCAACCTTTAGAAAAGACGGAGACATCATTTATTTTTGTCTCATGTTTATTGAACACCTTGTTAAAATATTTTAGTTTGTCAATACTTGATCTTATCTTTACTATTGATCTATCCCAGCCCTGATTTTATCTGTTCTTTATTCTTATTCAAGTTTTATTCTCAATCATAACCTACCGGTTACCAGTCATAACTCAAGGTAGGGGTACGCTAGGCCATTAATCTTGCTTCTCATGACGTCTTATCCTTTATGATATCATTGTCATTAATTAATCATTAATTGTCAACTAATTTATAGTAGATAAATCTGAATAGCTATATAAATTATCCATGAAGACCGGGCCGACTTTGAAGTTTTTTTCCAGCCCAACCCACTTAATATTGTTTATCGCCCGGCCCTGGCTGACTGAGATATAGAAAACTCTGAAAGTTAGTCATAACATTTTCAAGAGAACTTGACTTAAAAGTGTCGCGCGCAATGCCTTGGCCGTGGATTTTACTTCATCTTCTCACTTACGCTTTTTTGTAGCCCTAGACAATAGACATATACATTTTAAAAATGCCCTTGCTTCTAGCTTATACTTGAAATGAGTAATTGGCAAAATACTGCTCGGTTTTTGCGTAAGAACGTGCACATCTTGGTTTGCAGTGGGCCTACGCTTTCTAGGCGTCAAAAATCCCCCCCTTCCTAAAACTGCCTCCTCATCAAATGAATTGATACAAATCCAAAGACCGGTATTCAATCATGATCTATTAAATCATTTTGTTTGAAGGGCAGGGTAGGATAGATTATATTTGATCTTTTATTATAGCGTTGTCACGAATATTTTTAAAAGCTTGGGGACAAAATTTACTTAAAGGGGACTTTAAATATTTAGGGCCACCGTATTCACCCATTTATAGTCCCCACGTCGTTCTGTTTGTCGGGTTTATGCAAAGGAATTGATTTTTTCTCACAAACTCTGATTTTCTAATTTCAATATCGTTGCAACCCAATATCGTAGACCTTTAATATTTCAAACTATGAATGATATTAGATTAAATAATGTAAGTTGGAAATATCAAAGGTTTACATCATAAGGTTGCAAAGATATAGGTTTTACAAAAACTGAATTTGTGGCAAAGACTCAATTCCTTTAGTATATCTCTCTTAAACCACTAAGAGTTTTTAATATGCATGGCCAATCCTGCACATTTTGTAATAGAAGAACTCTTTTTATTGCTTTAATGAATTGGAGTCAGGAAAAGTTTACCAATCTCTTGAGGTCCTTGAGCCCTTTCTGCCCTTCCAGTCTACTTTATATGTTCTTTGTTTCTTCTTAAATTTTTCTTCTTATGCTCTTTTATTCTTAGTTATCTTAGAGATCATTCAGTTTGTAAAGATCGAAAAAAATATGTACGTGACTCCTAAAGATCTGGTCGACGGAGAGGGAGGAAGGGGGGGCTTCAGTTTAAGCCTCTTCGTGTGTGGCTGTCTCAGTTCAAATACAGATCGTCCCAATTATCACATTAGATTATCTCCAAGCTTTAACGCCAACATACCCACATAATCCTCTAAAAACCTGGTATTTTCGACAAGACTTTTTAATTAGCCCTATACAGCTTTTTAAATAATTTTTTTTTAATTGTCTGATTAGTCCCTTAAATCTCAATTTATAGCTATAAACGATCTAATATGATGTGGGACACCCTGTAGATAAACGATCTAATATGATGTGGGACACCCTGTAGATAAACGATCTCATATGATGTGGGAAACCCTGTAGATAAACGATCTAATATGATGTGGGACCCTGTAGATAAACGATCTAATATGATGTGGGACCCTGTAGATAAACGATCTAATATGATGTGGGACACCCTGTAGATAAACGATCTCATATGATGTGGGACACCCTGTAGATAAACGATCTAATATGATGTGGGACCCTGTAGATAAACGATCTAATATGATGTAGGACCCTGTAGATCCTTTTAAAGTTTAATCATTAAGTCTTCTAATTGTTAAACTTTCTAGCTATTTTATATCGTACTTAATCTCTGTTAATTTCCTGTCCATTCTCTTTCTTTCATTTCTTTGTCCCAACATTTCAGCCTCCAATCTCCATATTTTTAAATCAATTTAACTCCTCATTTCCGAATCTACAGATCACCTTTAGTGAATTAGGAAATTCGAATTAAAATTCGACGACCAATTGAACCTTACATCATTGCAGTACAGTTTTTCGTTTAAATTTCTTCAAGCATTAAATCTTATACTAGCTAATTGTAAAGAGTTACGACCAAATATTAATGATTTTTCTCCATATCTTTAGTCATCTATAAAATGGTTATACAAATGAAGAGTTTTTGCTTAAACCCAACTCCTAGTTTTGCAAGCACCCGGAGAAGTATCTGTCCCTCTGTATTGGCTGGATGTAAACTACCTGTCTGAGTCTCATTGGTTCGCTACAAGGTCCTCTACACTCTAGTCTACAGTCAGTCTTGGGTCGGACAAATATCTGTCAAATCCTTTCAACCTGTTCTAATATTCTTCTAACATATAATCAAGCTTCTTATAAAAACCATGAATAAAGTGAGACTGTGAATTTAAAAAGATAAGTTTATTTGAGTGTTAATAGTTAAAACTCGCGCTGCTGATGTAATACTGGTTGAAGAAGCGAGATAAACGATCAGCTGAGTTTAAAGAATTTAACCCAATTTCATGATTTTATGCGCAAAGCTTTCATTTATGAGCATATATCGAAGTTGTGTTTAAAAACTAACTATATCTTTGGTGCCACACATATTTGTGCAGTTTTTATACATTCATTTCTTTCCATTTTATTTTCTATGCGCTAAGTTTTATCATAAATTGTATCTTACTGAACATGTTTATTTGAGCGTCTTCAATGTTTAATAATTCATTATATTTTGATTTTTTGAGAGTGAGACCAAGTTAAATTTGAATTTAATGCTTAAAGATAATTAAAAATACAATACAAAACAATTAAAATACACAGTTAAAGATCATACTATATCTTGTCATGGGACACATTGTACAATTACATTACTTTGACTCGAAAAGTGGTATTTTGTCTTATTTGTCTATTTTTTACGAATATTTCTCTTAAAAATTCACGTTAGTCCTTATTCATCTATTTTATTTAAATTTTCTTTCTGTGTTGGTGTTGTATTTTACCTTATTTTTATATTTTCATTTCTATTTGATTAAAATTTTATCATATGTTTTCTTTTTTGCTTTGTTTCTATTCTCGTTAGCTGTCCGTTGTGCTTGAATGGACTGTAAGCCTAATTTAAAGTGGCCCTCCATGCAAACGGTACCATTGAAACATTTATCTCATCAATAATGTGGAAGATATTGTCGTTTTTCAAGGTTAAAAAGTGTTCAATTCTGATTCTACATCAGACAGAGCTTTAAAGGGTACCGTTGTGATCTTGACAGATTTTCTTAAATTTAAGGTTTCCTGTCTAGATATTCTTAAATTCAAGGTTTTTTGTCAAGATATTCTTAAAATTCAAGGTTTTTGACAAGATATTCTTAAAATTCAAGGTTTTCTGTCAAGATATTCTTAAAATTCAAGGTTTTTGACAAGATATTCTTAAAATTCAAGGTTTTCTGACAAAATATTCTTAAAATTTAAGATTTTCTGGCGAAACGTTCTTAAAATTCAAGGGTTTCTGACAAGATATTCTTAAAAAGTGTAAACTCATAAAATTCGTCGACTATAAACCTTTAAGTTTGATTTTTGTATTATGTCTTGCATTTATGTAGTCTTGTTTATTGCAGAGCTTAAGGATCCTTTCCATAGGATACGGATCCGGATCCGGATCTGTCACGTTAAGAATCCAGCCCAAGAATTTTTCTATAAAATTTTATCAATATTTTTATGATTTATCAAACTTTAAAAGAAAGTTCTTTTTACTTTGAATATATTCTGTGCTCGTCTTCAATTCTTTGTGGATAGCTCTACAGGGTTATTTTTCATGTCATCCTTATGCCTTTCTTTTATATTTTCCTCCTCGCATCTTTTATCTAATATTTATGAATTATATTTAAACAAACATTCTCTCTTATCTTCTCGGTCCTGCTCTTGTCAAATTAAAGCAATATTATGGGCCCACCAAGGTTAATAACAGAACTTGTTGAAAGTTTAACAAGGATTATATTCAGTAGAAATAGTATAAACTTATAGTTGTGTTAAAAACCGTTCTTTTCTTTTTGTGGAAAAAATCGCTGAAAAAGCTACAAATGCTTTTACTTTGATTTCACGCCCCCGCGTTATTAAACACTTGAGATAGTGCAGGAATGCTTGGAATTTTATCCTTATTAATGGGTTTGCTGAAAATTGAAGAATTCATTCCCCAGAACAGAGTTATCCTCAATCTTTTTATATTTGGCCGAGTTCCAGGCTTCAACCCTCCCCCTATCCTTCAAACCCTCCCCAAACTCTCTCAGTATCCCTAGATTCTCTGAAACCCTCCCCTAAACATTAAACTGGTCAGGGGCGTAGCCTGGATATACTCTGTGTATTGTACAGTGTACAGGATACAAAAGTACAATGTACACAATTTTTCTAGATTCCTTTTATTGAGAACTCTAATATTACTCGGCGGTTTAAACAAAAAACAAAATTCTTATCTTCAAGCTCAGTTTAATTGATTAATATTTCAGAGAAGGATGTATATATGAAATCCAGGGTATAGATGTTGAAGTCGTGCAGGATGTTGGTGCGACTATGTGTCTCTGTCCTCGTTGTATGCGGGTCAGCTATGACTCGTGCCGGTAGTCCAGGTATTCCCCTTAGTCCTTGTCCTTGCTCCCTTAGAGCTTCAGGATTCCTTTAGTAAGACTCAGTCAGCAGCTTACATAGTTATCCCTCAGATATTAGGTTAAATACTTGCGGAGTTTATTTGATCTTGAATTTGAATAGTTATACGAGAAGTTATGAAATATGATCTGTATTGTTTTACCTTTACTGATTTAAACCTAGGATTGTACTTGAAGGATTTCGTATAATTATCTAAATCCTCAATTTTTAAAGGAACTGTACACCAATAACAAGATATGTTGGTTAGTACTGGTTTCTCACAGTTATAGAATTCAAGTTTTTTATTTACTTCGGTCGATATATGCCATGCAGATTTTTAATTGTATAATTAAGGCTGTTAGAACTTAGTTTTGTTGGCTCTTTCTTTTTATATGGAGGGGGGGGGGGAGGGGCCTTCGAATTGCATTTCTATTTCTTGTTCACCCGTCTAATCAGTTAGTTTAATCAGTGCTGTAGAAATCTACAACTTTTTTTCCATAAAATTAGTTTCAATGTATAGGAAATGAAACCGTGATATCGCTATCATTGTTTCTTAGATGAATTAAAAGCTAAGCTGTGAGTTGTCGACCCCATAAAAAGGGCTGAAAAAGACTACGCGAACAGTCTCTTTAGTAAAAAATTCTTTTGAAATTACCTATAGAAAATTGTCCACTGAAAAAAATCGAACTTTCTCTGTTTTGCAAACCTTCATGATGCATGCATTGATCTCCAAGAAATCCGATAAGGGCACCGTATATGGCCTATTGTGAAATCTGAATACACAAAATAAAGTCCCAAACTTTATTTAAAGTGGGGGAGAGGGGGGGGGTGGGGGAGTTAACCATATAGGTATTTTCATTCTTCTTAAAAATGACAAGGATCTGTGCCGCAAAGTTCCCTGAATTTCTTGACATGGTTTATATATTTCTAGAGTATGTTGTTGAGTATGAGGAGTTGTTGAGTAAGGTAGAGGATAGAGCAGGTCTTCTAGCAATTAAAGCTCTTCACCAGCAACTTGATGATGATAATGATGGAACTATTGAACCTTCGGAGACAGGAGACTTTATCAAGGCAGATCTCAAGGTAATAGAAAATTCAGTTGATCAATAAGTATTGGATCATATTTTACCTTGTAGTTTGATCAGCTGTTGCTTCAACCATTGTTAAATGATACTAATCAATCCTCTCCTTTTTAGAACTCCAGTTGATCAATAAATATTGATTTTTTACTAAATTTATCAGCTGTTGCTTCAAACATTGTTAAATTAATCCCATACTATTTACAACTCCGGTTGATCATCTTTACATAAATCATTAATTTATTCTTTCTGATCTTGTAAATCAGTTAGCTGTTGTTTTAAAAATTGGTTTTAGTCATTTATGTATTCACTCAATCATATAATAGTTCGAATTCAGTTGTATCAATACTTTTATAATTCATTTATTATTACATTGTTGGCTGTTTCTCCTAACACTTTTATCAAATAGTACATGGTTTTAATCAAGCATCTACCATTTTCAAATCCTATTTGATCAACACTTTCTTACTTAAACCAACAATTCATTTACTCAGATCAAGTAAATCAATCAGCTGTTGTTACAACCATATTGATAATTTTTTACGTCAACTTGTAGTTAATGTTCTCTGATCTGAAAAATCAATTAGCTGGTGTTTAGAAAAATTGGTTTTGGTTATTGATATTTAATCAATTAACTAATAGTTCAAATTCAGTTAGTCAATACTTCTTGATCTTTTCTGTCTTAAACCAATAATGCATTCACTCAGAACACGTGAACCAATCAGCTGTTGATTCAAACATTTAGATATGGTTCAATCAATCCTCCAATACCAGTTGATTATTACTTATTGATCATCTTTTACATTAAACAGTAGTTAATGCACTCTCATCTAGAAAATTTATTTGCACTTGTGTTTTACAAGTTGTTAAAATGATAGCTATTTATATACAGGGTGTCCCACGAAACATGACAGTTTAGAATGTCTTCTTCCATAATTTGTTAAGTTGTTTGATACCAAAGACAATACTACAAATATTATATGGGAGTCATGTTATAGTGAAATTGGTTTCAAAGTAAAATATGTTTCAGAAAAAGAATTTTTTATTGAAATAAACTGTAAAAAGCCTTTAATATCTAATAAAGTTTATTAAAGACGACTTTCATAACTATTTACCAACTGTCATGTTTCTCGGGACACCCTGTATCATAACAAACCTAAATGCTTATTGATACACTATAAAATGTCAAATTAAGAGTTTCATTTTTATTTTCTACCTATTAAATCAATTATTTGTTAGTCAAACATCGTTATTAAAGGGACTGTAAACGTAATGTTTAAGTGACCCTCCATGCAAAGATGGCAATTTCCGATTTACAATTGTACCCTTAAGAGCTTCGTCTGATCAATATGAATTAGAAATTAAAATTATAACTTCGAAAACTGATTATTTTTAATTGAGGTTTTTCTACAAAGTGACGTGCGTATTTCTACTGCAGGAAAGCATGTAGGAATTATCAGAAGTAAACACCTTTTAGCATAGAAAAACGAGAATATATCTTTCACATTATTGTTCAGATAAAGTTTTAAGGGTACCGTTGTAAATCGGACAAGGTGAATTTCTCATTGAGGTTTCTTAAAACTACGCTTACGCCTTACCTAAAGTCTCTTTTGTAAATATTTAATTCTTTAAATAAAATCTTAACACTTAACTACAAGACGTTAACTACATAGTAGGTTAAAAGTAAGTATTATCCGCGCTCATTTATCTAAATTCGACATGTGTTTTTAAGAATGTAAATGTTACATCACATGAAAAAACTTATTTCATTGATTTTAAGTAAATCTTTCTCCGTCCTACAGACAATCTTTTATTTTTTTATTTTTTTTATTTATTTTTTACAGATAAATATATACAGCATTACATGAAAAGGGTGTAAAGTCGTATTGTTTGCTTGGCAAGATTGTTTTCTCTTTAGCAAGTTCTAACAAGAAATATAATTAGAATAATAAAGTAACTGCATGCTTATTGCTTATTGCTAACTGCTATTACATACATCAGAATATTTTTTAAATGAGTCATACTCTGGTCTAGGGATAAACAGAAATATTTTTTTAATTCCCCTATTTGCATTTCCCGGACTAATTGCAGCTTCAAGATATGAAGCCTAGAAAGCGCTTCATCCTACTTTCCCGTTGTATGAAGCATCATGCAATTTCTCCCCCCAGTCAGTCATTAATCATTCAAGTTTTCTCTGGATACTGTTTGAATATAATTAGGGAGAATTCACTTCATGCTTCTCCGCAAGGTTATTGCTTCCTAGAAGGAGGAGTAATAGAATTTAATATGGGACGATAAGGCGTGTTTACATTTTTCTGTGACGTAATAGGATAGATCTGGAACTAGTGTGAAGTGCAAGGAGTATCACTTGTGTACGTTATTGTACACTTAGTACAGGGTGACCCACTTCATATTGGATTAATTAAAGAGCGTATTCCATGGATAAAAAGGTTTCATGCAGATGCGGTTATAAAGATGCTGAAAATATATATTTATATATTATTCTATTAATCGAAGAGATAGGTACGAATTTAATCTTTGCCACAAACTCAAATTTTCTAATCCCAACATCTTTGCAACCTGATGATGTGACCGTTGATATTTCAAACTTATCTCATCTAACAGAATTCATAGTTTGAAATATCTAAGGTCTACTACAATATATGGATTATAAAATCAGAGTTTGTGGAATAGACGCAACTACTTGGTAAGCATATCTACAAAAAACAACGTCTTCCGTGGAATGCGAGTTCCGTATTTAAACCAATATAACTTGGGAAACACTGTAAAAAGTAAACCGTCCTACCACCCTCACCTAAATTCTATTTCTCCTTGATTGCTCTTTGCTTCTGTCCATTCACATATTAGTTCAATGTTTAAATGCACATTATGAATTTTGAATGTGTTCTTGCTTTGTTTTTGTTTTCTTAAACTTGGGCCTCTTCCTTCACCTTGCTTTTCTAAACTTTACACTACTGAGGGAAAAATGCGAATCTAGATTCCAGAATTCTCAAGGGAAATTTTATCAAAGAAGTATTTCTATTAGATTAAATATTCTTTAGGTATATATCATCAATGCTATTATTGAGTCCCATGAACAAAGATGAATATGTAGATATTGATTATTTGAAAACATTTATTTTATGATTAAACCAAGTTTATAATAAAACCCAACATGTACACCATCCTTTCAAATCATTGTTACCTCAGTTACAGTGAACAAAACAATGCACAATCCCTTAAACTGAAAAGATGGTTCCTATGGTTCTGATATAGCATGCCCCCCGCCCCCCCCCCCCCCCCCCCCCCGGTAATCTATAAATCTGCTAGAAGATAAACTACCCTGTAAATACAGCAGACACTGTGCTCATGTTGGCAATATATCTCTTAACACAACTAACCTAGTAGACCTTGATCACTTCTCTCTCCGTTCTAGCTTTTAGAAAACAGTTTTCTATAATTATTTTAGAGATTAAATGAATTGAGTCTTTGCTACAAACTCTGATTTTCTAATCCCTATATCTTTGCAACCCCATGTTTAGACTTTGAAATATCAAACTATAAATTCTGTTAAAATATCAAAGGGTTTTCACCATCACAGATTGAAAAAATATATGGATAAGAAAATCAAGTTTAAAAAACTAATACTTAAAGTTGCTTTCAACTAGGACAAAATCCTGAAAGGACAGGTTTCTACAGGTTGAAAAGATGTAAGGATTAGAATATTTGAGTTTGTGGCCAAGACTCTATTCCTTCAGACTTGTCATGGTTCATAAGGACAAATGTTTAAACTGCCTTTTAAAGGAGACAACTAAACTTCAAGTCGCCCATCATAAGATAAGATAAATTAAGAGATGTTCTCTTTAAAGTTTAAAGGACAATGATTTTATAGTTTTAGAATCACACTTAAACCTTTCTGTCAAAAATATCTTGATTTCAATTGGTTTTCTTTACTTATTTACGTGTAGAGGCGTTTTTTATATATCTTTTCAAATTCTGGATATTTACTCTTATGATCTCATTTAAGAATCATTAAACTCTCCCACTATTAAATTAAAGTCAAGGTTAGATTGTAGTTTATAGAATTCATATAGATGCATGAGGGGATATAAAACAATATAGGGAAATAAAATGATGCAATGCAGGGAAATAAAATAAACATGAAACAATGGAACGCATTACAAGTTTAAATTTTTCATATTTGTTACAAAATTCCGCCATAAAATTTTAAATTAAGGTGATAATAATAGCACTAGGCTTGGTTGGATTAAACCATCCTAAATCTGGATTAAACTACCATAGCAGTTCAAACCGGCACTATACAATTACTCTAAGATTAAATGCATCGTTTTGATTCTTTGTTGTTTTGTTTGCTTAGAATTGATATTTTATAAGCTTTTATAGTTATAAATACAAATAGGGTTTCCAAAAATGTGGAGAATTCTTAAAAACTAAATTCTGGAACACCCTGTCTGTAAATCTTCTTAATTTCCATCTGCTTAATGTGGTCCATCACCTATCGGCTGCATGGGGATACACTAACTAACTATTTATTAACAATCCTAGTCGGTGATAGCAGAGGATGGAGCTCCAGGTTTCCTAGCTAGCAATGATAACAATCACGCTTTGGTTCAGTTTGACGGGGACGGAAGGCGTGAGAAGCTGTTCCACAAGAAGGACTCGGAGATTACGGTCTCTGATCTCTGGATAACCTGGGTAAACTCCGAGGTATACAACTGGACTGTGGAGCAGACTGTAGATTGGTTGTCTAACAATATAGATCTCCCACAGTACGCTCCAGTGTTCCTCAGCAACAAGGTGGACGGAACCAAACTCCCCTTGGCTGCTGGAGATCCGTCTTATCTCTCTAAGAAGTTGGGAATCAGTAATTCTATTCATCGATCCAAGATCTCCTTGAAAGCAATGGATGTTGTCCTGTTTGGTCCACCAAAGGAACCAACCAACTGGTTGAAGGACCTAATCCTCAGTGGTCTCCTTTTAGCCTTGATCAGCGCCTTGTTCTGGGCGTACAACCAGAAGAAGAAGTCAGAGGAGCACCTGGCGAAGATGATTAAGGACATGGACAGCTTGAACAAGGCGGAGAAGATGCTGCAGGATATGCAGAGTAAGATCAACAAGAATGAGATTAGTTATACTCCTGTTGATCAGCTGGGCGTAGGAGAGGAGGAGGTTGAAAGGTTGAGGGAGGAGGTGGAGATTCTCAGGAATGAGTTGATGAAAGCTGAAGTAGAACTGGAGGATAAATGCTGGGTGGCTCCGACTATACTTCAGGTAACCACATTTTTGCGCTATCCAGCATTTATCACAAAGAATAGAAATAAAATATGTTATGGCAGAAATTTTAAAATGACATGAAAATACTCTTTAGAGAAGTTTCCCTTCAGTAAAACATAGGGTTTCAAATCTGAATTTCGTTGTGCGGAATTGCGCTGAAATTACAGGGCCCGCAATTGCGCGCAAGTAAAATCTACTTGCGTTGGAAACCCTAGTAAATTCTTTTTATACGCGGACATTTTTTTTTATTTAATAAAATACAAATTTTTTGAATTTTTTGTGTAGTTCTTGTCATCTAATTTTTGTAAAATATACCCCCCCCCCCTCTTTATCTTTATCTAATGATTCTCTTGTTATAGCACTGGCTACAATTAACCTACGAGATAGAGAGCCAAGTCTACAATGAGAAGCGTAAAGTTGCTGAGTCCCAGATGGCACTGGCTAAGGACGCATGTGAGAAACTGAAGCGGAAAAGATCAAGTCTCGTGGGAGCATTCGTCTCAACCCACGGCAGGTCTATAGACGATGTGGATAAAACTATCCTGGAAGCTAAGACTGCATTAGTGGAGCTGACCCAAGATCTAACGGAGCGGAGCAGGAGATGGAGACAAATAGAAATCCTTACTGGGGTTTCTATAGTCAGTAACCCGGGCCTTCTAACACTACAGAAAATAGGTAAATATTAAACTATAATTTATTTTAAAAACGTCAGAATTTAATGAATTTGAGCCACGTCTCAAATCCACCAAAAACTGGTTTCAATTGAGCGCCGGCTTAAATCTTGAAACTTTAAATAAAATTTTAAGTGGAACCAACTAATTTGAGCCGCGTCTTAAATTTAAGCCGCGGCTCAAATTCTTCAGATTCGGCCTCTATTAAACATGAATTTAAATGGAGAATTTTTATTGATTTAAATCATTGAACCTTTTTATTTATATTAAATTGATTTGTTTTTGTTCAGTGAGGTATGTTGGAGGAGGGAATAAACCTGCTAGAACTGGAATGTCCTCCCGAATGTCTAATGTATCCCTAGATGATATGCACGATGATGATGCTCGAAGTATCGCTGCCAGCTCCCACATGTCCTCACATCTCTCCGTTAACAGATCATTAACTTGTAAAGACTCGGCGTTACGTAGAGCAGCATTCGAGATCTCCAGGGAGTCGAGCAAAGAGTCGAGTAACAGCGAGTCTGACGATCATATAGAGAAACCGAAAGAAATCTTGAGAAGTAGAATCAGCCAGAGTAGTATGTCCAGTGATACATCAAGGTTGAGTCAGAGATCTGAACCATCTCGCTCTGCAACCCCGCCCCTGTCTCTAAGTCCGACCCAGAGAAGGTTGAGGATGGTCAAATCGTTCAGCCAGGACGCATCCCACGAAGGGACAGTTCCTACAGAAATGACGGGGAGTGTGAGTGAGGGAGCGCTCCATACAACACTCTTACATAGGGTTAAAGGAAGCAAACCAGTATTGGACGAGGTAGGAGCAATGGTGGTGGGTTTTTTTGGGGGGGGGGGGGGGGGCCAAGTTAAGGAAAACTGAATATAGTTCTGGTGGGGAAGGTTTTTATTTTTATAGTTGTTCCTCTTTACTCATTTAAACTTACTTTTTGATGAAGCTTAGAATCTTTTGTTTAGATTGAGGAATCCTGCTCAGCTAGTGACACGGGTTCATTGTCAGACCTTACTTTAGGTGAATGTCAACCATTTTATTCTAACTTTTTCTTCTTTAATGCCATTTATGTTTTGAAAGTTTTCTACGTTCAGAGCTGGGTATACTTTAGTGTTAGATTCTCAATATCCCTTCGATCTCGATATTCACTGTAATCACTTTTAATTTGAGGATCTATAAAAAAACATTCCTTTCCATATCTTCATTTTTTTATTCATCCCTTCAATTTCTCTGACTGGGTAAGATTACAATGATTGATATCGAATAAGAGATTAAATTAATCTGCAGATTAACATAAGTTCGAGATCTAGCATTGTTCTTAGTTTTAATTCCTTGAGAGATTTTATGAAATAATTAATTTTTGTCTCCTACAACTCATCAATATTTATAGATATTTTTTCAGAAGGAAAGAAGAAAGAGAAAAAATCTTTCTTCAACTTCCGTCGGAAAAAGGAGAAGGTTGAGACGCTCAGCTGATTACGGTTTTTGCTCCGAGGTGGAGCAAAACCTAAAGTAGTGAAACCGAGAGCAGGAGTTTCTCTTCTATCTGCTCAAATCTCCGGACCATATAGACAAGACGGAGCCGTGAGCAAATCCAGCTCCGATAATCTGAAATTTAACTCCTGTCTTATCCAACCTGGTAAAACGGTTGACCAACGATGCCATTCAGCTAAATTTGATTTTAACAAGTTTAAATCCTTTGTTTCTTCATTGAAAAGAAGATAGCGTAAATTATAATGCTACAATTTATGTAAATTAATTTTAGATTCGAAAATGAAATTAAAGTGTCATCTTTATGGGAGCTTGATCTTATTCTGGCATTTTATCCATCCAGGTTGTTAGCCGGTCAAGCTCAAATATTTTAGTGATAACAAGTCTCAATCATGATTCAACAGTTCTTCGAGAACGTTTTAGTTTCGTGGATTAGTCGGACCTTCAACCAAGATGGTTCTATTTTAGCTCTTGATAATGCAAACTAGTGGTATTATATTGAAACCTTCTCGTTTCTTCCAAGTTGTTATTTTACAGATTTTATAGATGAATTTTACAAGTTTTTTTCGGGGCGTTTTTGCCGTTTTTGGTAAGCATATATTTGCTTTAATTGTATTTTTTGAAACATTTAAATTGCGGCTTTAATACGGGAATCCCGGTAACTGTGATTTTTCGACATTATGTTTGTTGTTATTCTATTTCATATATTTATTACATTGGAGCCTTAGGCCCTCTTTTACATACAAATGTGCTATTTAACACCTTAGGTTGTGAAAAGTCATCTTTCCCTAATTATGTGTACATGATACAACTATATTTGAATGTACTAATAAGTTATATTTATCATTAGAAATTAGTATTTAAAGTTACCAATGGGAAATCTTTTTAGGATTTCCCCAAAACCTTCTTGATAAATAAATAAACCTTCTTTCCTTCTTGATAATTATGTTATTATCACTAAATAGTAATACTATAGTATACTATATCTATATCCGATTCTTTTAATCTTTTTAAATATTTATAGTTTCCCATTGTGTCATTATTAAAAACTTATAAATTACAATTCGTGAGATTTATTGAATTAACTAAATTGTAAACTTAATTTTGTTAAGAATATTATGTAAATATGCATTCTACATATATCGGGTTCCAGGTTCCTAGTTTATTCCTGTATTTTTGGTTCCTTGTTTACTCTTGTATTCCAGGTTCCTAGTATACTCCTGTATTCCTGGTCTAATATACTCCTGTATTCAAGGTTCCTAATATACTCCTGTATTTCAGGTTCCTAGTATACTACTGCAATTCTGGTTCCTAGTATACTCATGTATTCCTGGCTTCTAGGTTATTCCTGTGATCTTGGTTCCTAATAAACTCCTGTATTCCTGGTTTCTAGTGTACTGTATTCTAGGTTTCTAGATTACTCCTGTATTCCAGGTTCCTTCTAAATTACTGGTTACAGTAGTATTTTACTGCATTCATGGTTCCTAGTATACTCCTGTATTCCAGGTTCATAGTATACTCCTGTATTCCAGGTTCATATTATACTCTTCTATTCATGGTTCCTAGTATTCTCCTGTATTCCTGGTTCCTAGTATACTCCATTATTCCTGGTTCCAAGTATTCTTCTGTATTCACGGTTCCTAGTATACTCATGCATTCCAGATTCATAGTATTCTCCTGTATTCATGGTTCTTAGTATACCCCTGTATTCCAGGTTCATAGTATACTCTTGTATTCCAGGTTCATAGTATACTCCTGTATTCCAGGTTCATAGTATACTCCTGTATTCCTGGTTCCTAGTATATTGCCTTATTCATGGTTCATAGTATACTCTTGTATTTCAGGTTTCAAGTATACTCATGCATTCCTGGATCAAAGAATACTCTTGTATTCATGGTTCCTACTATACTCCTGTAATCCGGGTACCGAGTATGCTTCTGTATTCCTGGTTCCTAGTATATTCCTGTATTCTTCCTTGTATACTTCTGTATTCCTGGTTCATAGTATATTCCTGTATTCTTCCTTGTATACTTCTGTATTCCAGGTTCCTAATATACTCCTGTATTCCTGGCTCCTGGTATATTTCTGTATTCCAGGTTCCTAGTATACTCCTATATTTTAGGTTCCTAGTATATTCCTGTATTCTAGGTTCATACGTCTGCATTCCTGGTTCCTAGCATACTCTTGTATTCATGGTTCCTATAGTATACTCTTGTATTCTTGGTTCCTAGTATACTGCTGTATTCCAGGTTCATATTCCTGTATTCCAGGCTGCTAGTATACTCCTGTATTCCAGGTTCCTAGTTTACTCCTGTATTCCAGGTTCCTATTATACTGAATTCCTGGTTCATAGTATACTCTTGTATTCATGGTTCTTAGTTTACTCCGGTATTCATGGTTCATAGTATACTCCTGTATTCCTGGTCCTTAGTATACTACTGTATTCTTGGTTCCTAGTATACTCCTGTATTCCAGGTTCTTTTTATACTCCTGCATTCCAGGTTTCTAGTATACTCCTGCATTCCAGGTTTCTAGTATACTCTTGTATTCCAGGTTCATAATATACTCCTATATTCCAGGTTCATAATACTCCTGTATTCCAGGTTCATATTATTCTCCTGTATCCCAGGTTCTTAGTATACTACTGTATTCCAGGTTTCTTTGTATTCTTGGTTCATAGTATTATATACTCCGTATTATAGGTATCTAGTATGATACATATTTACTACTGTATTCCAGGTTCCTAGTATACTCTTGTATGCCTGGTTCCTAATATATTCCAGTATTCCAGGTTCATATACTTTCCGGTAATGTTACATCGTCTATACGCAACATCCCCCCCTACTTACCCTACTGAACTTCGGACCTACTAACTTTCCGACATACTGCAATATCGGATCTATGCCAGCTGTTTATTTTTGTATTATTTGAGGGTTAGGTTAGGTTAAGACAATTTCTGGATCGAGCGAGCTGCGGCTTGGACAGCCTAGGGGGCCGAGCGCCGTTGCTAGGAAAGGTTAGGGGACGGGCGCTGCGGCCACATGTCCATGTAGCAGCTGTAAAACCACGTGCTAGTAGGTCGGATGTGTAGTATGGCGGATTTGGCGTAGGTCAGAAGTGGAGTATAGCGGATTTGTGTAGGTCGAAAAATACAACATCTGTTTTCCTGTATTCCAGGTTCCTATATTAGGTTCCTGTAGTCTAAAATGTCGTCGTTGAGTAAACTCTGCGGGAAACTGTACACTACGGTTTCATTCAATTTTACTAGCAGACAATAGTTAAAGTAAGAATTATTTAATTCCTGTCGAATATCAAACTAAACTCCTAAGAATATCTTGATAAATAAGCAGGCTGTAAAGACTGGGAATTTTTATTTTGGCCGGACCACCTTCCAAACCCAAAAAGTGGAGACAAAATATATATATTATATATTCTTGAATATATTCAAAATCATAATAACAGGAAATCTCGAAAATTCAATCAGAAACGTTCAGAATTGGCAAAAAAAGGTGTAAATTTTTTTTTATAATTTCAGAAAAATGGCTGAAAGAGATGGCGGTGTTATCACTTTTGATTTCGAACATTACAATTTGACAGAAGAGGACGTGGACAAAATGATATCTGACGCCACCTTTTACCTCCTAGTTGCTGATCAGAAGAAGTCTGTGATTAAACGTCTAGATCTGATGAAAACCTGTGAAATAAATAAAAAGCATCGTCAGGTTCAGGAGTATGTTCTCAACCGTGCTGCACACATTCTACTAGACACATTTGGGATCCGGGTAAGTAAACTCAAGTCTTGATAATCTCTCGTGAAATATCCCCTCCTATTCCTTGCAATTTTTACATTTATCGAGCCAGGGAGGAAAGCCTAATCAACAAAATCTCGTCTGAACTTAGGTCTGCATCGCACAGATCAACGTCCGAACCCCACAATAAGATTATCCAAGCTCCAAATGGGATGAAATCTAGTTTATGTTCTTCAAATGATATTAAATCAAAACTTTTATTCTCCGATTCGCCAAGTTCAATAAATGCTTTTTGGGAAAGCCAACGAATTAATCTTAAAAGGTTAAATATATTATTATTTCTAAAATTATTGATCGGAATTCGAAGAGGGTAATTTCTCGTCAAACATGTTTTTTGTCTGAAAGATATTGATGTTGGAGAATGTTGATCAAAATAAATTAATGGGAATGAACTTTCAATATCCTAATTCATCGTGAATATAAATAAATAAACAAACTAGTACGATTTCAACAAAGGCAAAGGAATTGAATTTTCGCCACAAACTCAAATTTTCTTATCGCTATATATCTTTACAACCTTATGGTGTAACCTTTGTTATTTCAAACTTAAATTGTTTGACCTAACAGAATGCATAGTTTAAAATATCAAAGGTCTACAATATTGGGTTGCAAAGTATTCGAAAATCAGAGTTTGTGGCAAAAAAATTGGTTCCGTTTTCTTGAAATCTTCTATTTTTACGCGTCTTTGATCTTATTTATACGTCTTAGGTTGGAGAAATGGATGAGAAGAGAGGACACTACATCCTCACCAATGCACTGGCTGAGGCGGAGAGAAACCATCCGTTCCTGGATTTCTCCGAGAAAGAGGTGGGACAGATGGGAATTATCTTCACCGTCCTCGGTCTTATTTTCATGAACAACGGGAAGGTGTCCGAGGACGTTTTGTTCAAGTTCCTGGCTGGACTGGGAATAGAGAACTCTCGAGACCTCGTGGACCTCTATGACGAGGACTTAAAGAAGTACGTCAATGACGTCCTGGTCTCGAAGCAACACTACCTACGGTAGGTGTTAAAAAGTTTATTTAATGTTTGATTTATAACCGTAAATAATTAAATGGTTTTTAAATTTGTTTTAACAGATTCGGAAAAGTTTTAATTTGTGTTGAAATATTTATAAATCAAATAATGCACACCAACGAATAATACTTCTAATGTTAAGAAAACGATGTCTGAAAGAACTGAGTCTTTGCCATAAACTCTGATTTTCAAATCTCTATATTCGAACCACCCAATTTTGTAGACCTTATTTATTTCATTTTAGGTATACTAACAAGTATTCTAAAGCTGAGGCACCCTCTTTTCTTTCTTTGACATGTTTAAATATTTGTCAAATCTCAGTGTATGTGTGTTTTAGAGTGAACACTTTTCTGGTTGAAATTGAATCCGGATCCGCATAATTTTTGCCGATCCGGATCCCAAGCACTCTTGTAAGGGTATATGTTTTAAAGGTTTGGGGGGGGGGGATACTTTTGATGCTCTGGAGAAAAAATGAAATTTTAAAAAATCATTTTTGATTCGTTTTACCTAATAATTCATTTATTTCTCCTAAAAATGATTTAGATTTCCCAGTTCAGCGGATAAAACCTGTTTTTAAGTGAGGGGTAAATGATTTTTCAAGAAAATATACACCCCTGGATGAAAGTGAACTACATATTTATTGTTTAGGCGGTCTAAGGTGCAGGGTGCAGAGGCTGACAAGGAATATTACGAGTATGAGTGGGGAGACAGGGCAGAGGCTGAGGTCAAGAAGTCCGACGTCTTGAAGATGGTCTGTCAGGTCTACGACGTCGAGCCAAGGATGTTCAAAGAGCAGTACGATCTGGTAAGATGGTTTACAGGGTGTTCCAATGAACCAAGAAATTCAGTGACGAACGTGATCGTCTTTGTTAACGTAAACGCTAAGTATGGGGAAGTGTTGCTTATTAGGAAAGCTAATCCGTAGAAAGAGTTGCGCGTTTGTTGTTGTTATTTTGTAATAAAATGAGAAAATTCCTGTATACAAACAAAGTACAGTTGTTCCTTTCTAGTGTCTTTTTGCATGGATATTAAAGACACAGTCTTACAGAATATTAAAAAAAATCCTTTTACCGTTTAAATAAAAAACTACTTAATGCACACATTATTTTTGCTTTTGAAGTTAGGTATTGCAAGGACAATTTCGAAGTCGTCACTTGATTTTCATTTGTAAAGTGACACCCTGTATATTAACATTTTTTATTCATCCACGTTTTTCCGTTAAATTCCCTTAATAAAGACTTAATCTTATATGAAATATCAATATTGAGTGGCTTTCACTAGAGATTAATAAAGAGTGGTATAACTAGAGGAGACAATTTTTAGCGAAGGACTAGTAATTTTGATTTGTAGAATCTGAAAATAATATTTGTGTTTATTCTAGGTAAAGAATGCTGAGGAACTGACAGACGAGGATTTCCTTCCTCCTCCACCCCCTGCTGGAGCTGCTGTCCCTGTTCAGCAGATAGATATAGATTAGATAGTTCTCCTTCCTCCTCCACCCCCTGCTTGAGCTGCTGCTCCTGTTCAGCAGATAGATATAGTTCTCCTTCCTCCTCCACCCCCTGCTGCTCCTGTTCAGCAGATAGATAAACTATTAGATATTCCAGAAACTGCTGCAAACATTTCATATTCCATGGTTCAGAGCTAGTCAGAATATGCCAGAACTCTTAAACGAACAGTGAAAAAAGAATAGTGAGTGTATTCATTATTCATACCTGTAAATAAACAGAAAAATCTGTACAAGGTTGAACATATTTCTGATCGGATCATTCATAGTATCAAAATTTTTGCATTAAAAATTTTAGGTTGGAATTTCTTAAATTTGCCGTAACTTTTCTTATATATGTACATGCTGCATTTCTACCTTAACCCTTAAATCTATCACGTGCTGTCTAGTTTTTTAAAGACACTCTTTTGAAAAAAGAGATTTATTCAAATTCTCTTTACCAGTATTATTTCCGAAGTTTATTATTCGAATCGAAAATGTACTAGTGCTCAAGTGTGACGATACAGAGTTAATGTCAGCATAAAATGTTACTTTTTTCTACGAAATATATATTTTTTACAATTGAACACTTATAGTTGTAAAGATTTAGATTATGAACAACTCTGCGAGTAAAACTACATAAATTGTATATCAACACCTAAATTTAAGAAAGCAAAGATATGTTTGAATTTTTTATTTACGAACATAAATATTTAACACTTGTACCGCTGATACAACCAGTGATAATGACAACAACATAACAAATAGATCTGAGCTCTAGTATCTAGTGTCCACTCACACAAACCAATAAATACATAATCCCAGGAGCTAGGCAGAGAAGATCAATAACCCGGAGAAAATAAAAACCGGATAAATAGCTGCCGATCTTTCAGCTTTAAAAATATATTAAAATGCTTTAAATATAAAAATATTGTATAAATTTAGGAAAATAGACATGTTCGTCTCATGGAAGAAGAAGTAGTTTTGGTTTACATAAAAAACATTCTATTTCAATGAATTAAAAATGCAAAGAATGTCAAAAGTAAACTTCAGGTATCCTGATAACAACGATTAGAAACATCCAACAGTTCAGGGAGAAAAAGTCAGGGCTGGGTACGAGGAGGACTTCATGCCGAAATTCACAAATAATTAAGCGTTTAAAAGAGAAGGATTTTGTTTACAATTTGAGCTTAGTTGGATCAAATCAGGGGGCATGAGCAAGCAATACAAAAGGAGGGNGTGATGCTCTGATATCCAAACTTAATCTTTACTTGACTCTCTGTCTGAGAGATTTGTTTGTGGCCTGGTCAACCTCAGGTAGGTCATCCTCGTCCTCCTTCACACCCTTCTTCTCCTTTCTGGCCTTGGCTCTCTCCTGTTGTGTCTTCTTGGCCTTGGCGAGGGCTGCAGCGGCGACGTCGGTGGACTTAGCTTCTCTCAACCTCTGGGCCTGCACAAATAAGAAAATGTGTAATTGAAAAAAATAGAAAAATTCAGAACGCTAATACAAAAAAAATAGACCTAAATTCTAATTATTCTAAATATTTATATCTTTGTACACCTGTGATGTTAAAACTTAAGACAAAAAAAAATTGTTAAGCAATATCAAAGATCTCTAACATCATGATACAAAAATATAAACATTATAAAATCAGTGTTCAAGGAAATTAAGTGATTAGTCCCTTTCTGAAGAGGTTCTATTCTAATCTAATATGGTTCTACCTGGAAAATGATGAACTTGTACATGAGGAAGGCCTGCAGGGCGCAGACAGCAACAAGACAGTTGAGCCTGATGAGTCCAGTGTTGAAATTTCCTGTCTGGAAATCCAGAACCTGTTCCTCCAGGGGAGCCTTAGCTAGTCCGTACCAGTAGGTCAACACAGCTAGGATAACACTAGCAAACCGTCCCAGGACGAAAAGCAGATCTCCGATCTTAAAGATGGTCTTAGCGATGGAGGTTTTCTCCGCATACGCTAGAATCCTGCATCCGTGGAACACTGCTTCTACCAGATAGTGGATGAAGAGAAGAACGATGGTAACACGTGTAAACCTCATCATGTAAGCTGGTACGATGAACGCTAGGTAGAGACAAGCATATTGGATCTTTGCGGACATATCCTCCTTCTTCACTTTCTGGAAGTAAAGCTCAGGGAAGACGTGGAGCCAGTAGGAGATCTGGATGATGAAGAAGAACTTGAACATGAAGGTCATGCTGTTGTGTGGATATCCGTCCCAGAGGGATGCGATGTTCATCATGTTCTCCCTGTAGATGATGTCTCCAGCCCAGAACAAAGAGATGAGATAGAAGCTGAGAAGCTGTCCAGATTCATCAAACTTAGCGTGCTTGATCTTCGAGAGGTGGAGCTTCCTGTTGATTTTATCCAGCAAGTACTCCTGGATGATGGCGTGCATCACTATGGCGATCAGGAGATAGAAGAATACGGCGGGGATATCCTTAAACCCGGCGGTGTAGTGGATCATATCCTGAGTAACTCCGGGTTGTATTTCAACAGGTACGGAGACATTATGGTGCAAAGCGATGAAAACCGTAGCAAGAGGACTGCTCACCTGGAACATAAGTCCAAGGACGAACACCATCGCAACACATGATACGATATCTGCATGATTCTGAATTATGAATTCATGGCTGAACACAGGAGGATTTTTTCCAGACTTTTTCCCTTTCGCCACCATGGTTGGAAACAGACAGTTGCTCTGGTCGGTGTCAAGAGCAGAGTCCAAGTCAGCAAACAACCTGCAGCCGGAAATGATACGTAACCGAGGGAACCGGTTTAGAGTTATAGAACTCCGGAGAATAGATCGTCTTTGCTAGGTTCAGATTGAAAACATTCTCTTTTAATTCCTCCCGTTTTCTAACTTTACAACAAAGATTTGGGATGAGACATACTAAATCTGAAATTACCTCTTTTTATTTTTATAAATTTTAACTATTTTGATGAACGTATTCAAGATTAATAAAGATATCTCCTTCAGTCCAAGTAAATACGACCTTTGTTCGTTTTAGTGGTTTTTGTTATGAGTCCTTGCACATAAATTATACTATATTTTAATAACAAAGGAAGAATTCTGATGTTTAAAGGAAAATAAAACTTTATCGAGCATGCCGACTTTAGGTAAATACACACACGCTTTAATATCACGGGTACCCTCATCATACCAATCCGTTCAAACAATTGACGGTGCTTGTATCGACATAGATCGGGCTCGGGAACAACAGGAGAACCTGGTTCGATGTCTCCGGGTCCTAGATGTTGATGTCCTTGAGCTTCCACCCGACGAGGAATCACCGAATTCAGTTTTCATCAACGACTGTGCCGTGGTTTTGCAAGGTTTAGCTCTGATATGTAAACCTAGCGGAGACAGAGCTAATGATGTAGCAACAGTCCGAGCAGTTCTAAAGAAGGAGTTGGGATTTACAATCTTGGAGCTAGACTCTCCTACAGCACTGCTCAATGCTTCCGATGTTTTGTTCACGGGGAAGGAGTTCTTTGTCGGAGTTGGGAAGGAGACGAATACTGAAGGAGCAATAATCCTTGCCAATACTTGGCCAGAGTATCCTTGCACACCTATCAAGGTATGCTTGTACTGGGTCGGATTTTATCAACTAGAACTAGACGGACTAAATATGGCTAATTGAACTATTTCTCAAGTACACTCTCAGCCACATTAGATTTCACTATCCGTACTTCATTCAACTTCTTCTTACTTTTCATTTATGACTCAAAATCTTTGATCTTTTTATAAACACAAATATCAGAAGTTTGTTCAATAATCAGATTATTCTTTTAGTTAGAAGGGTCTAAAAGATTACGGGATCGGATTACTCTGGCTGGGACGAATGTTTTGAGTATAAGTTCCGGGGATACGTCTCAAACCTTACTCAAGAGGATTAATAGAGAAGCGTCCCATAGGTAAAAGGATACAAATACATGGGGTTTATCTACTAGGATACTGAGGGGTAATCTACCAGGATACAGAGGGTTTATCTACCAGTATATAGAGAATTTATCTACTAGTAAATAGAGGGTTTATCTACCATGATATAGAGGGTTTATCTACCATGATATAGAGGGTTTATCTACCAGTATATATAGGGTTTATGACCAGTACATAGACGGTTTATCTACCAGTATATAGCGGGTTTATCTACTAGGATACAGAGGGTGTATTTACCAGGATATAGAGGGGGTTATCTACTAGGATATAGAGGGTTTATCTACCAGGATATAGAGGGGTTTATCTACTAGGATATAGAGGGTTTATCTACCAGGATATAGAGGGGTTGTTATCTACTAGGATATAGAGGGTTTATCTACCAGGATATAGAGGGGTTTATCTACTAGGATATAGAGGGTTTATCTACCAGGATATAGAGGGGTTTATCTACTAGGATATAGAGGGGTTTATCTACCAGGATATAGAGGGGTTTATCTACTAGGATATAGAGGGTTTATCTACCAGGATATAGAAGGGTTTATCTACTAGGATATAGAGGGTGTATTTACCAGGATATAGAGGGTTTATCTACCAGGATATAGAGGGTTTATCTACTAGGATAGGATATGGAAAGTTTATCAGGATATAAAGTGTGTATCTACCAGCATGTAAAGGGTTTGTCTACTAGGATACAGAAGGAATATCTACCATTATATAGAGGGTTTATCTACCAGGATATAGAGGGTTTATCTACCAGGAACAGAAGGTTTACTTACCAGTATATAGAGGGTTTATCTATCAGTATATAGAAGGTTCATCTATCAGGATTTAGAAGGTTTATCTATCAGGATTTAGAAGGTTTATCTGCCAGTTTATAGGTTAGGTTAGGTTATTAAGAGTGTATCTGCTAGGTACCAAACCTTAACCCTGCCTGAGGAGGATGCTGCAAATTGTCTGTTTGTAAATGGAACCCTGATTCACATAGTTTCTACTGAAGCTCCGGAGTCGGCTAAGGTACTGAATATATTCTCAATCATTATTATTTATCTGGGTTAGGAAGTAAGTTTTATTTTTGTTCAGGTTTTTACGGATCGGGTAGATTATCCTCAGGTTTCGGTTTCTCTCTCCGAGTTCCAGAAAACAGGCCGAGGACTTACATCTGTCTGTATCCTGGTTAAGAAATCTAAAACTATCCGAACCCTCTAGTCCAGAACTAGAATATAAAAAGGAGGAATCTCGCGCTTGCATTATTGGAGCTCCATGTTGTGTGCCATCTTTAATCTAACAACTAATTTGTTTGTTTTTTTAAATCTCACATTTTTTATCATTTAGATTTGTCGTGCAATATTGACCTTTTTATCAAATATTCCCTAATTAATTCACTAATCAAAAACATTAAGTTTATGCATATTTATGTTTAGCTTATAGTTATGTCTTTCAGAATAATAATTTACCAAAAAAATATTTTATAAGTATTTAGTTTTATTTGTTAATTCTATGATGTCTGGGTGCTATTAGTATACCTGTTAACTCAAAATGTCCATTAGTTTTCTTTAATTCAGAAAATAGTTGTCGTCAGTTATGAAAACGAGCACAAAATTGATATTAGCTTTAAAATCTTGCATTGCTTCCAAGTCGTATGTAAGTTAAAATTTAATTTGTAACCTTTATTAGGGACCACGCTTGTGAAAATAGCAGATTTTTGTTGTGATTTTGGTCTGTAATCTGTAATATTTGTATTTTTGTTGTGAAGCAGAGCTACTTTTTCTCAATTAAATCCTGCCATGTTTTTAAATTTACACTTTTTTTTAATAAATGCATGTATGTACAGTGCACAAAATTTAGCATATACCATCAAATATATCTTGAATTTATTTTTTACTTGAATAATTTTACAAGAATATCTAGTTTAAATATCCAATACACTGGCAGTGAATGACCTGTCCAATTAACAAAGGTACCCGCTAAATCTGATCAAGGACGAAAAATTGATTCCTTTTTAATTAAGGTCTCTGTATAAAAGTGACTTGAGGAATTTTAATGCAGAAACAATGAAGTAAATTAGCAAAATTCGACACTTTCTTAAATAAAGAAGACCTTTCCTTTACTTGGAAAGAGGTTTAAATAAGATGTTGTGAAGGGGACCTGCCTCTCTTCTTTTTTATTAAATGGAGGGTCACGTGAGATTACAAAGTACTTAAATAGAATAAATGAATTACTATAATAGGAAGCTAACTAATCAACTCACTTAAAAATAAAACTCTGTTACTGTTTAACTTTATAAATCTGGGAACTTTTAACAGTGTTTTACTAAACATTACAATTTGTAAATATTGATAGATAAAGATTATTGTATACAGTATTAACTAAGTACTAATGAAGATCCCAAATCAAATATTCCGTTGGTCATATCCATCCTCTTCTTAGGATTACTTGTGCTGGACGCGCTGTATCTCTTATTAATCATATCATAAGTTTAGACCAATAGATCGCGTATAATAGGATGCTCCAGTTCCCAGTTTCTTGTATTTGAAAATAAGTTTAATGGAACGGGATCAAGAGTCCTGAGTATTTATTTCTCATACTAATAGCTGCGTACATGAGAACAAGGTACGTGAGAGGAAGGAAAAGTGTCCAACGATAAACATGTTGTGTCGGAGCAGACTTAGTATCCAGGTTATCCAGACTAAACTCATTCAAAAACTGAAATAAAAACTGGGTCAGATCATTGGATTTGATTGTCATAAAAAAACTGCGAACATAATAATCAAACTTGAGAAAAACCTTAAAAATAAATGTATATTTTATGTGAAGACTAGAAATTCCTTAGAATTCATAGTAACACGAGTTCAATGTCGGAAAAACTATTTGAACCAAAACAAAGCAATATTCCAGAAAAATGTTCCAAGGCAGAACTAAATAAATCTTGTGTCACATTCAAGAGTTATACAATCGTATCCTTGATATTTATTATAGGGGTACTAATGTTGAACAATCATGGCATATTTAATTTTAAGACAATACTTTTAATAATACGTTGAATAAATAATTAATCAGAGTTTGCTGACCTGTAAATCCTCTGCGGTTAAACTCTGAGGACGGATGGATCTAAGAACCTCTAACCCAGTTCTCAGACCAGACTGAACTCCTCCCTCTAGAGAACCTATCCAGCTGGTGGCTGCAGCAGTTCCTCCGAAATGAAGATTTCCCTCCTGTATCCGTACTGCAGGCCAGGCGTGCATTATTCCAGGCGGAGCAAAACTTACTCCGTTTCCTCTCCAGGTCTTGATATACACACCCTTGTTTTTATGAACCCATGAGCCAAGTAGCTCTGATAGATTCTCAATGATCGCGTCCTTCGTCATTTCCTCAGATCTAGTCTCCCATTGAACCGCTGGTTTTCCTCCGACACATCCTGAGAGTGTTGAACCGGACCCGGAGATATGAGGGAAGACTAGAGTAACTGGACCAGTCTCACACCCTGCTCTGGGTTTACCTCCACTAGAGAACACAGTTCCAGCCAACCCCAGGGGTTCCCAGTGTGCTCGGGAGAACGGAATAACAAACCGAATAAAATGTCCCATCGGGGTTGAATTCTGTACAAAGGATTTGAGTGGAGATAACTCCGGTTTCCATGATATCCTTCCTTGCTGAGACGGAGGAATACAAATTATTAGTTTTTCCGCTCTGAATGTATCCAAACCTTCTGTACTCACCAGAACCCCGGAGTCGGATTGTTCAACTGATTTAACTCGTTTACTTGTAAACATATATATTTTATTTTCCAATTCTTTCTCCAACCTGAAACAATTTTCTATTTTACAATTAACAAATAAAATAAAATGAAAAGGAAGTTAAATAAATGCCTAACCTTGAAATAATTCCTCCTGTTCCTCCTTCCACCAGCACCTTGTGAGAGAAAAAGAGTGAGATAACTCCACCACTAGATCCTGCCACAAGGAGAAGGAAGAGAAGAGAAACTTGTCCAGGTTCTACTCCTAGTACTGCTCTCACTAGGGATCCAATATGTTCCTTGACAGACTGCTGCCAGCAGTTCTCTTCAATCCAAGAGCTAAATACATTTAGAAAATATTTAATAAATTTTTTTCGTAAAGTTGGATAACTAAGGCAAATCAAATTAATAGAACAAAATTTTAATATTTTTTGTTTGAATAAAAATGATTTGAAAATCTTTAAAAACTGAAACCTGAAAGTAATATTATCCCAAGTATATCCTCCCCGTCCTCCATAGGGATCCAACAAGCAAACCTGAAAAAAATCTCTTAATTCATTTGAACATGATGTTGGAGACCTGAACACAATAAATTGAAACTTAAATTAGAAATCTGATAATAAGCAAGGAAACCCGAGCTTAAAAGCAAACCTTGTACAGAACTAATTTCACGCCTGTATTTTTTTTTAAAAAAACCTGAACATAAGAAGCAAACCTGAGCTGGGAACTTTTGTATTGTGGATATATTTTGGTAATCTGCAGATTAATTCCATCTTTATTCGATATCCGCAGTGTATTATTGTACCCTGAAGTGAGAACTAAAATGAAGAAAGTCCCCAGAGTGGAAATCGGTAACAAGTGATCAGGATTATGAGCGTCCAGTGTCCAACACACAAGTTCCCAGCTCTGAATGAACTAAGTACTTGAAACAAAACAAATATTGACATATGAGTTTAGAAACAGAAACCTGAACATGAAAAATAACCATGGACAAAAATTATACATCATTTTGAACATCTAAACATAAAAATCCTTAATCTTCAAATAATTTATTCTTACCTTCGAGCACATTATTTCCAAGGTTCGGAGAACTTTCTGTAATTCCAAAGTATGAAACCAGGAAAAACTGCAGCTCTACAAACAAATATAAAAATAAATATTCCAGAAAAAAAATGGTTTAATTATCTTTAAATTAACATTTTTTTTATAACTAGAACTCCCAAACCTTATTTCTGACGATTTTGTTCCGTAGTTGTATCGTGTGTCGTCCTAGACTGGTTTGGGCAGGGTTGGTTTTAATCTCCAGGTCCCGGAGCAAACCGGAGATATACTGTTGTGACGTAACAATCCGTTCTGCTCCAAACTCAACCTCTATGGATTTGTCTTCAACCTTATAAAAAAGGGTTTGTTACGACTTAGTTAAGAGTAAAGATCTGTAAGTTTGAGCTGGGAAAGATTTCGTTTAGACGTAAAATCTGAATTTAAAGAACACGTTCATAAAAAGTGACAAGTGTTCCAGCTCGAGCATACAGAAAAACACATGAACACAAAGACATTGAGTGCTTGCCCCAAACTGAGATTTTCTAATTCCTATATCTTTGCTACCCAATGTCATATACCTCAGATACATCAAACTATGAATTCTGTTAGATCAAATAATTTAAGTTTAAAATATCAGAGGTTTACAACACCAGGTTCGTTAGATATAGGAATTAGTAAATTTGAGCTTGTGGCAAAGACTCGATTCCTTTACTTGTATTTCCAATCACGCCCGAGCTTTAATGTATTGGAATAAACATTTGCTTTCAAGTAGTATATTTTGTGTACAGAGGTACTTCTTAAAATATTTAGCAGTACTATAAAACAATGATGCTCAATGTTTTAGTTTTACATTAGTAATATCTTTTTTGCGGATATCGTTCCGTCGATGGGATTACAGGCAATGTTTGACATTGGAAAAATCGGCATGAATGTAGACCGAGAAGTGGTTGAACAAAGTACGGAAGATTGATTTACTTTTCTAGTGTTGCCGAGAATTCACTTGAGAAGTAGTTTAACTAGTCTTATTTAGATCGACTACTACTTATCAAATACGACCTCGGAAAAGTTTCTATGAACAACAGATCAGTAAAGAACCTGAACTGGAAGGGATTCAATCCTTCCTCCCAGACTAGATTTTCCTTCCAGGAGAGCAACTGATATCCCAGGGTCGTGTTGGACCAGTGTTCTAGCCGCAACCAACCCTGATATACCTCCACCAACTATTATAACATCATATCTTTCCATTCTTCTGAAAGCACAAATTCCTTTCATTTCCCCATTTACAGTCAAGTTTCATTTTTTTACTTATGTGATCACTACCAAGGTTCTCTATCTTAACCATGCCGAGGAAAATACCTTAATGCCACTAATGTACAAGAAGGCGTAAAGAAAAAGTTTCTAACAACATATTTTTTCAGAACATATTAGGAGCAAAATGGTTTTCTTTGAGAATTTTGAACCAGTAAGAATTATTACAAAAATTGTGAAACTGAAAACCACGCTAAAATATCTTCAAATTAACTTATTCCTTCTCTTTTCCTTCTTTCTTCTCTTTTACTTGAAACTGTTCCGAGAAATGAAAAACATAAGCTTAAACAATGTTTATTCTCCAAGTACATAGCAATAAGGTCGTGTGAGAGAATGATAGGAACATGACTACAGATGTATTGTAGAAATCACGGATCACCGATCACATAGTAGATGATCAGAGAGCTGAAACTATGATCAATGATCATGGAGCAGTTGCCAAATGATCAGGAATGACTTTAGCAACTTTCCTGTACTCTTTAATATAAGTATCAGGACACTGCATCTCCGTCCAGGAAACTGGAACCATAGAAGCTCCGATCTCTGATCTAGCGATAACAACTCCCAATTCGTTCTCCCCTGGAATAAATATTTGTGTAAAAACGTTTTGTAAAATGTTTTGTAAAAAATGTTTTGTAAATAATGTTTTGAAAAATAATGTTTTGTAAAATAATGTTTTGTAAATAATGTTTTGTAAAATGTTTGTAAAAAATGTTTTGTAAAATAATGTTTTGTAAATGATTTTTGTAAAAATAATGTTTTGTAAATAATGTTTTGTAAAAATAATGATTTGTAAAAATAATGTTTTGTAAAAATAATGTTTTGTAAAAATAATGTTTTGTATCGGTTCGTTTTTTGCGTATCAATTCTTTATACATTTAACGAGGGTTTATTCTTTTGACGTTTATTGGTTGTCCTCTCTATATTTATCTAGTGGATACTAATTAAATATTTATCTAGTGGATACTAATTTAATATTTATCTAGTGGATACTAATTTAATATTTATCTAGTGGATACTAATTTAATATTTATCTAGTGGATACTAATTTAATATTTATCTAGTGGATACTAATTTAATATTTATCTAGTGGATACTAATTAAATAAAAGCCTGAACCCTGCTTTAAGTCTATGAAAAATCATGTTTACCTGTAGTCAGAAGATAACCGGCCCCGGCATCTCCGAAGGAGATGACCCGCGCCAGAACAATATCTCCGGGTCTGAAAAATTTTTCAACATGTTTTTTCTTTATTTTCAAAATACAAAAAATAAGATTTAAAAAAAATAAGGTGTCATAATAAAGATTGATAATTAAATCTCATGCTTTAAATTAAATTAACAATAAAAAAGGCGGGAAAATAAAGAATATTTTTAACATTGTACCTGAAGGATTTATACATCTCTACCCTGTCCTTCTCCACAGATCTAACGTCCTCCTTCCTGATCTGTCCTCGGAAAGGTTCTGAGAGGACAACATCCTTTACGCACATTATATGCGCCTTAACAATAATATTTACATTTGTACAATTATTAACTATTTTGAATATTAAATCATAAATGTGCAAGGGATTTGGTGTCGGCTCCGAATTTCAGTTCGAAATTTTTTTGGGGTAAATCTTAAATTAACAAACTTTGAAAATCATTTTAGTGTTTATCGAATAGATAAGAAAATGTTGAGCAATCTTGCATGAAGAAACCAAAACAAACCATAAATTGGTTCGGTTAAAAAAAAAAGCTACCAAAATAAAACTAACTAAATTAAATCTCCGAGATTTAATTTTTTCAAATTAATGGAAAAGTATTTCAGAGTAAGAAAGTAATGAACACTAATTTAATCCCTACCTTGGCAAACCTAGGATTAACGGAGAGTATTTTAACAGTTACAATATCTCCGGTAGACGGAACTATCGTCTTCTGTCCACACCCTTCAACCTAGAGTATTTTATTCAATTCACAAACATACACAATTTAAAAATTGGTACAATTAAACAGACGTATCAGATTGAAAAAATTAAAGATAAAAATAAATAACAATAAATAAGAAACAAAATCATAATGAAAAAATCAATAATGATATTTTGTGTAAAATACTTATCAATAGCTTTAACATATATATTGGTTTCAAAAATAAATTGGCATATCTGTAATTTTAACAGTATTGGCATATTTGTAATCTAGACATAATTGTAAACAAATTGGTATATTTGTAAATAATACGTCATATTTGTAACAGTATTGGCATATTTGTAAATAATACGTCATATTTGTAATTAAATTGCATATTTGTAAACAAATTAGCATATTTATAAGCAAATTGGCATATTTGAAAACAAATTGCATGTTTGCTAACAAATTGGCACATTTGTAAACAAATTGTCATATTTGTTAACAAATTGGGATGATTGTGAACAAACTGTCAAATTAAAATTAAATCTGCTTTGGAAGGAAAATGTCATCTCTTTATATTAAGTCGTAGTCTGTTTTTCTGTACATTCGATCATAATTCATAAACCCCATTCAACGATTTGCTTCAAACTTCAAATAAGTTGTAATAAAACTGGATTTCTAAGATAGTTCTACATAGATTATCAAAAAGCAACGAGTTTCTTAATTAATGAATTACCTCAACACTGACTGTATTGTTCTGTGTATGGATAAGTGTGAGTTCTCCGACATGGCTGGAGTAAATGTAACCATGCATAAGATATGTCCCTGGGCCGGAGATATGTTTATCATCACTTTCACAAAGTCTAAGTCCAGGAACTACAAGAGTCCGCATATCTAGGCTGAGATGGAACCTGCAGCTCCGTCAATACTAATTCCCTTAAGATCTCTGGCAATATAGATTCCGAAAATGAAAACTCCGAGAGATTTGACGATTCCCCACTTGTTAGGATCTGTGTAGAGGCTGCCGACACTTTTCTTCATTCGTTGAAAGTATCCGGCCATTCCTTCTGAAAATATACAAATTTCAATAAATATTGAAATAAAATGCCGAATAATCAGTTCAACAGAGTAGCATGGATTTAAAAGTAAGATTTAACATGTTAAAGAATAAAATGGTTCCAGGTTAAGTTCCTCCGCGTTTAGCTCCTCGCTTCGCCACTCCACGGATAGCAGATCGGAACTAAAATTAAAATAATATAAGCATTTATTAAAAATTTTGACTTTATTGTTTCTCATTTATCTATTTATTCCAGAGCTTTCTTCTTAAAATTAAATTAACTAAATTCTTTCTTAACAACTTTTAGACTGATAAAATATTGCTATACCGGGAATGTTTCACTAAGGATGGGTTGAATCTTAATTAACCTGAGTTGCTCCAGCTATTCCTGCCCTATTAAGAGATCTCTGTGGACTAGTGCTGGCAGGACCAGCTGGAGAACCAGCCCACGTGATCGGAGTTCTTGTTCGTCCCATTCTTCCTGCAGTCTCGGCTCCGCTACTAGATACTCCGTCCTCAACCTCGCGAGATCCAGAAGCATCTCCCTCAGACTGAGCCTCGCCTTGTTCCTCCAGACTACCAGACACTCCCTCAGACAACTCGTTCAATTCTATAAAAATATATTTCAATAATATATTTTTAATTATTAAGGGTATCAGATAATTTCAGGATTAATATAAATATTCTAACCATCAGCAATAGGTGCGGGTGACGTAGCCTGCAGGGTTTCAGAAACGGTTTCTCCTTCCTTGTCCTCGGCAAACTGAGCAATATCAAAGGAAGTTCTCTCCGCCCCCTCCTGACCGACTAGTCCTGTATTACTGCTTGTAACAACTATCTCTGGTGGTTCATTTGCTCCTCCTCCGCTTCCAAATACAAACCTTTCATTTCCAGGAGCCTAAAATAATCATTAGAAATATAAATTCTAATTTTAATAAAGATATGAATTTAATAAGGTTTAATACCTGAGGAGAACTTACTGCTTCAGCAAATCCTTCTGGTCTCCTAGGTTCCGCTAGTTTAGGTGTGCTAGGAACTACACTATCCTCAACAAGTTCCTGATCAAACCCTACTCCAGGCTGGGAAGCCTGAGCAGGAGGGAACTGGGAGCTCTGAGGAACTGTTGCTCCAGTGCTACTGCTTGGTTCGCTGCTGTTCTCTCCAGTAACATCTTCATCAACAAGCTGTTCCTCTTCATCTTCCTCTTCTTCCTCTCGCTCCTCCTCACTTAGTTCCTCCTGGTTATCTGGAACTACAGGCTCTGTCTCTCCATCATTAATCTCTAATCCAGTTTGAGTCGTATCATCCTCAGCCAGTTCATCAATGTCCTGTGCAGGAGTATCTTCAGCTTCTTCATCTCCGTCCTCACTGATCTCTCCCTCTTCCATATCTTCTTGTTCTACGGAGAAAGCATCAGCTCCTTCATCTATCGGAGCTGTTGTATCCTGGGTACTGCTACTCCCTAGCCCAGTCTCAGGTTGAGTGATCGTTTCAAAATCAACCTTCTCAGGTTCCACGTCTAACTCCTGGAATCCAGATTCACCAAGTTCTTCTTGTTCAATGAACTCCTGATCTTCTGTAGAAGAGATGGTTCGAGCCTTCTTCTGAATACCAGAGGGTCCTGCCTCATCAAGATCTACAGCAGAGAATTCGACTTCAGCAACCTCTCTTGGTCTCTTGAGTGTAGGTTGTACACTAACAGTTGTCTGAGTATTACCACTGGTTGATGTTTGAGCAGAATGCATTGAACCTGACGGACCACTAGTTGAAGCATGAATATCCAGTGGTCGAACATTCCCGGAGACTCTTGAAGCCTCTTCAACCGGTTCTGCTACTTCAGCAGAAGAAGTAGAACGATCCACTGGATTAAACTCAGGAGCTGTAGGATCTAAAGCACTGGTTGAAGGAAGCTGAGGAGTAGCACTGCTCACACTCGGGCTCACGGATACAGTTGGTTGAACTGTTGCAACTTCAGGTTGTATACTAGATACTTGGCTGGTTGGTAGAACTACAGCCTGAGTAGCTCCACGAGTTTGTGTCATGGGTCTAATACTGGCAGTCTGTGTAGGTCTGTACTCGTCTCTAGGTTGATGTCTATGAGGTTGAATGTGTGCTTGAGGTTGAGTTTGTTTTCTTGTTTCCTGTTGATGAACTACTCCGGCTACTGCAACAGGTTTAGCAGCAGCACTCTGGGATGCGAGGAGTTCATGCTGAAGCTGCTCTATCTGCTCCTGCTGCTTATCCTTCTCCTCCTTCATATCATTCACAGCGTTCTTTAATGTCAAGTTCTCATTGCGCAGAGCAGTGATAGAAGAATCCAGAGCATTTCTCAACTTTTCCTTCTCCATCCTTGCTTGTTCAATTTCCTTATTCTGTTTCTCAATTTCCTGATTCTTCTTTTCAATCAGTGCCTTCTCATCATTCTCTGTAAGATCTCTGTTTTTAGCCTTAAGTTCATTGATTTTTAACTTGGCATTTTCAAGAAGTTTTCTTGTTTTCTCCTCTTGTTCTTTCAGTTTCTGCTCCAGTGTAATCTTCTCCTTCTCCATGGTCTCCATCGTCTCAGCAACTCCGTCAGCATCTAGAGATTCAATCAAAGATCTTGCTTCTTGAAGTTCAATGCTCTTAGTCGCTACATCAGCTTCAAGTTTACTACACGACTCCTTCACTTTAGAAATTTCATCCTTTAAAGATGTTACTTCAGCACCGGCAGCTTCAGAACGCTCACGGAATTGTCTTCCGATAGCTTTCAGACTTTTAATTTGTGTTTTTAACTTGGCCATCTCTTCCGAGCTCTTTTTGTTCTCCTCAGTTAGTGATGTGATTTGAACTTTAAGTGTGTTCATATCTTCTCCGCCGCTCTTTACTTCGGCAATCTTACTCTGCGCTGCGGTTAGATCTTTAGTAAGCTTGGTCAGATTTATTGTGTTCTCCTGTTTAGACTTCTCCAGTTCTTGATTAGTCTTTTCCAGCTCATCCGACTTCTTCTTAAATTCTTCCGATTTCTTTTTGAGTTCATTGTTTTGTCTGCTCAAGTTGTTAAGTTGGTTCTTCTGGGTAGTTTCTCTGATAATCAGAGTTTTCAGATCCAGAGTTTTCTTGTCTAGTTCTTCCTTGTTCTTTTTAGCCTCCTTCTGGGCAGTTTGCAGGGATATCTTAGCTGCGTGGAGTTCCTTTTGCAGATTGTTGTACTGGAGAGTTCCGTTCTTCTTCTCCGCTGTAAGGATAGACAGCTGTCGGGTTAGTTTGGTTTCAGCGTCCTGGAGACGTTTTAGTTCCTCAGGATTCATCTTGAAACTCTTCTCAACCAGCTGATCAGAGCGCTTCTTCCAGCCTTCGGATTCGGTTTGGAGAGCCAATTTCTCAGTGAGCAGAGTTCCGTACTTATCTTCTAGATCCTTGATTTTAACGTTTAAGGGAGCAATCTTCTCTTTGGCCTGCTCTGCCTCGATCCTGAAGTTCTCTACCACAGTTGCCAACCTGTCCTTCTCCTCACGTAGCATCTTGTTACTGTCCGTTAGCGCAGCTAAACTCTCAACCTTCCTCAACAGCTCAGCATGCTTTCCAGCAGTCATCAAGTTCTCATTAGTTCCTTGCCTAAAATTAGTAATTATGTATTGCAATGTCAAAACCATTTTAAATTAATGTTCAAGAATGAGAGCTAAAACGTTTCGGCCTTTTTGGACAAAAATGTTTCTTTTTAAATGGGAATGACCGGCTAGACATGACAGAGCTTCGAGTGCAGAATTTTAGAGAAAAATTTTAAGATTCATTAAAATTCGTTAAAGACGTTTTTACGGTGTATAATTGTTGAGTTAGAGCGCAAAATCTATCTTTGAAATTTTCTCAAATTGACAATTTTGGAGGTTAAATTTTGAGAATCGGTTTTTATCCAACTTTTCAACTACGACGATGAAAAATGTAACAAAAATTCTACAGAAAACTAATTGGTTGTCTTTGTTTTTTCATCGTCGTCATTGAATAATAAAAAAAACGATTCTACGCACCATAAATTAGCAATAATACACCGTAAAAACGTCTTATTAGTATCAATGGAAATCCTTTTAATTAACTTGATCAGTACCAAGATCATGAAAAAGATCAGTATTAGGATCAGGATCAGGATCATAACCAAACTACAGATCGAAAGAAAAAAATACCTTTCTGAGTCGAGAGCGTTCTGTAAGTCCTGTACAAGTTTCTGAGCGTGCTCCAACTGTCTGGTTGTTCTGGAGAGCTCGGACTGAGCTACCTCCATTCTACCATATACAATCTCCTTCTCTCTTCTCAGATACTTGATAATAGTCATCAGCTGATCAGTTGATGCATCATCCTCGTTCATAGATCTAATCAAAAATTTGTATTAAATAATAATAAGTGTAATAACCTTTTTGCAATTATTTGCAAGAAAAAATAAATATGAATATTGGTAGATTTTTCTACACATGCTTAATCTTATACGCCCCAAACTAAAAACTAAAAATTAATTGACTTTTATGCTGCACCTTTGGTTATCTACAATCTACAATCAACTAAATATATTTAACTTTTTGTAAACTTTCAAATCCTAAAAAATATTCAACATATTGTAGAAGTCTATTTTTAATTGCTATTATACATGTATAATATATGTAAAAAAAATAGTTGCATATTTTTTGCCAGTAATATTATATTGTACTTTTTGCAATAGAATATATCTTTCCTTATCTTATGTTATTATGAAAGAGAACGCTAGGGACGTGTCAATTTTTCTCAAACAAGAATTAAAGCTGAGAACTATTAAGAATGAATGGTATCTGCCAAACTTGTTCTTTCCTTGCAATTAACCGATCTCTCATTGATCGATTCCAAACCAAAATCAATGAGAGATCGGCCAGTCTTCTTGCCAGGACAGAATAACTCCTTTCATATCCACTCAAAAGCTCCCAGCTTTTAAAAAGTTGTCATAATATCCTTATTAAAAAGTTTGAAGAAGTTATTTACATACCTAATACTCGTATTGGCCAGGGCGCTATTATCTAAGTTACTGGCGTCCAAATTATGTCCTGAGGCGGATACGTCGGCCAGTTGACCGCTCACTGCCTCGATCTGGTTCATCAGCGCCTTATTCTCCTCACGGAGAACCTCAACCTGAGCGCGGAGTGCTGAAACTTCTTGGTTCAAGTTCTCTCCGTCCTTCTTGTAAGCTTCCTCGAGTTCGGATATTTTTGCTTCCGCTTTTCGTTTCTCCAATTCTATCTCCTCCATGTTAGATATCCTGTTGCTAGTCTCCGCTTTCATCTGGTTTAACTGTTCTATATCCTTGGCGTGGAGGAGAAGTTCATGCTGATATTTCTCCTGAGCATCCTTTGATTCCTCTGCTAGGACAGTTATCCTCTCTCTTATCTCCAGATCCTGCTTCTTCAACTCCTCAATCGATTTCCTGGCGTCCTCAAGTTCTATTGTTGTATACTTAAGTTTATCCCGGAGCTCTCCTCCGCTAGTTCCAACCTCAGCTTCAAGATCTTCAATCTTCTTCATCAGCTCCTTCATAGAGGACTTGTTCTCCTCGATGGTTTTATCCGAGGTTATCTTCTCCTCCTCCAGCTGCTTGATCTTGTTCTCCGCACTACTCTTCAACTCCTGCATAGCTTCACTACTCTCCAGCATTCTCTTCTCCGCGGTTTCACTGATAAGTTTAAATTCTTCAACCTTCTTCTTCTCTGCAGCGAGCTGGTTGTTCAACTGCTTTATCTCCTGCTTAGACTTGCCCAGTAGGATTTCCACATCCCTGTATCTATTCTTTCCTTCTCCCTCTCCTACGCTAGACTGACTGGAGAGTTGACCCCTGCCAGCTAGCCGGGACTCAGCAAGCTGTAATTCGTCCTGCTTCTCTCTCAACTCTTCCTTCATAGTATCCAGAGTGACCGTGAGAGCATTAAGTTGCTCTAGAACATTCTTTTCAGATTTCTCCGATGCTTCAGCTTTCTCTCGAAGCTCTCGGTTTGTACTCTCCCATGTTCGGACACTTTGCTTAAAATGATCTTGATCATCATCGAGCTTCTTCCTGAGTAACTCAACCTCCTTGGTCAGCTGAAGATTAGAGTTCTCCAACCTCATCCTGTTCTCATCGTCCCGTCTCTCCAGGTTAACCTGGATCATCTGAAGGTTGGACATGATCTGACTGCTTGAACTCTTCTCCCTGTAAAGAACATCTCTTTCCGCGGAAAGCCGGGCCTCTACAGCCTTAAGATGAGAGTTCTCCTGAGTCAGGTGGTTGACCTGGAGCTCCAGATGTGAGAGTTTTCTTCCAGAAATCAATAACTCTTCTCTCAGTGATGTGATCGAGTTCTCATGCTTTCCACAAATTTTATCCAACTGCATATTCCGCATCTCAAGAGCTTCAATCTGCTTCTTAAAGCTTGCACAGTTGGTCTGAGCAATCTTAAACCTTTCATTGTTGTATTCCTCGTGGGAGGAGAGTTTAGCAACCTGAGTTCTTGCTTCAAACAGATCTTCCTTAGCTTTCTTATATTCTTTGTTGAGAATATTATAATTCTCAATCTTTTCTTCTTTGTATTCTGCAAAATCTTTCCTTAGTTCTTCCAATTGTTTCTCCAGGAGAATAGTTTTCTGGTTCGGTTCCTCCGGAGCAGATTCAGGTTTCTTAACAATATTCTTCTTCTCAGCTCCGCACATACTCTTGTATAGATCCCTCTGCTGTATAATATTCTCCACCATGAGCTGTTGTCTCTCCCTGGCAGATTTCAGTTCATCCACCTGTCTCAGAGCAGATTCAAGTTCGCACCTAACCTCGGCAGTTTTCTCCTGAACGAGGGCAGATTCAGCCTGATCTCGGTTCGAACTGAGGTCTCGGACAACCGCTAGTAGTTCAATGTTTCTTGTCTGGAGCTCAGAGATATCTCGGAATAAGAGAAGTCTTCCTTCAATAACAGACTCGGAGGTTGTTGTATCCATACTCTGAATTGGTTCGATGGATTGTACTCCGGCTCTGGCAGCATCCACCTCTCTCACTAGAACAGATATCTGTCGACCCAGATCAGATACCTGTTGTTCCAACCTATCCCTGTCCTTCTCCACAGAACTGAGGTTACGTCTGGCCTCCTCGGCCTCCCTTCTCCTCAGCTCCACCTCCTCTCTAGCAGCCTCAAGGTTTTCAGTTAAACCTCCGAGAGCAGAAATAGCTTGTTCGTAGTCCTCCCTCTGCTGACGAAGGATTGGAGCTCTCTCCTCTATCTCAATAAGAATTTGATCCATGTAGGAGTTCAATCGTTTATTCTCCTCCTTCTCCGCTGTTAGTTCTTCAGAGAGAGAAACCATTTGAGAATATATTCCAGTGAGCGTAACTCCGGACTTCAACAGTCTAGAGGCCTGGGCTGCACTTGGAGAAAGATGTTCTATTGCGTCCTCTGTCAGTCCCTTATCCTTAACCGTCTTGATCAATCTGTTTGCATCTTCAAGTTCCTTCTTCAACGCCATAATTGTTTCCACCTTTCCTTGGAGTTCCATCTTGTGTTCCGTTTTCATGGTTTCCATCTGTATCTCCAGGATACCATACTTCTCTCCAGCATCTCGAACCATCTGTTGCAGGCTGGAGACTGCTGAACTCAGCTCCTCGGTTTTGGCACTATTCTCTTCTCCCTGCTGACGGTAGAGTTCAGCTAGTTTAGTCTGGGATTTTAGTTCAGCTCTGTAGTTATCTTCAAGCTTACTTTCGGATTCTCTGGCTTCTCGTAGTCTCTCCGCAAGTTTCTCAGCTCGCTTCCTGGAAATATTTCAGTGAAGTCCTCATCTCGTTTTTCAAAGGGGAATTTCAAACCATGAGAAGATTTGTCAAATTGAAATATATTTAGATTAGATGATACTATAAAGAGTGTTTTCCGAAAAATTATCTAATATCTAAAATACCCAGCTGATGTGGCAATAATACCCCCCCCCCCTAACCCTCCGGGATTGTTGTATCCAATTACCTATAGGATTCAGCATCTGAGACGGCAGATTCTTCTCGTCTGGCCAGAGATTTAATCTCCTGAGTCTTCTCTTCAATCTCCTGGTTCAATTCTATCTGTCGGATACCAGCCTCTTGTTTAGAGGTCAGAACCTCTTCATTCCGAACCTCAACCTCAGCCTAGAGAACAACCAGGATAATAACCAATTAAATTTTATCTCCCCAGTCCCTACCCTCAATTGGGCCTTTTTAATCTAAATCATTGTCTGTTTTTTATTGTTTTTCTTGTGACCAATAAACGTGAAAACGGCTGAACCGTTCGGGCCAAAGAAATTGTGGGACCTCTCATGACCCCAAGGAAGGTTTATATGGATGGACAGAATTAAAAAATTGCCTAATTCAAATTTCGATTTTTCAAAATCCACGAAAACAAATTGATTCAATACGCAAAAAAAAATTTGTAATTGTTTGTATAATTGAAGAAGAGAAAATGCCGCAGATACAAATAAATAAATTTTAGCATTTTCAACATAAAAAGCAATTCTAATTACTTTCTTGATATTGCATCACAATTTATTGGATTAAAATTAACCTTGAGCATTTCAATCTGAGATTCCAGGAAATTTTTCTCCTCGATGAACCTTCTCTCCTTGAACTGGAGGTTGGACTCCTTGCTGTCCAGATCCTCCAACCTCGATACAGCCTCACATTTAGCTGATACAGCTCGGTTCACCTCCTCGGTGAGTTCCCGGATTTTACTGTGCAGTCTCTCAATCTCCTCCAGTCTACGTTCTGATAGTCCGGCAATATCATCCTTCTCAGCTCTAAACAAAAATTGTCAATTAGATTCTTTAAAATCAACCTATCAACCAAACATCAAATTACCCCACAAACGTTTCAACCAACTAACAAATCAACCAACCAACATTTCAACAATCCAACATTTTAACCTTAACCAACCAACCAACCGTCAAACAAGCTTAATAGCAACCAACCCATATTTCAATCAACCAACCAAAAATCAACAGTGCTCTGGCCTAGCTGGGGTACATCATGACTTTTTATCCTGACGTGACTAAGTAAAACGTTCGTTTCAAGACAAATTTGAGCCATGATACCAACATTTTTACCAACCAACAAATCAATAAACCTGAATCAAATCAAATCATACTTCACAGGGATTGCTTTCAAGGCCTTCTTCGTATGGGTTAGAGTTTGAAGTCCTTCCACATTCTGGTTTTTCATTCTTTGTCATTTCTTTACAATTTATTTTAGATTTTCGGAGTTTTCCTTAGGTAAACCAAACCAACCAAACTCTTAACCCATCAAACAACCAACCAACCAACCAACCACCTTACTTGGCATTAAATATTTGTCTCCTGAGATCATCTCGTTCTGCTGCTAGTTTCCCGTTCTCCTCTGTTAGTCTAGCAGCTGTAGCTCCAGCAGCTGTTGCCTGTTCACGGTACTGAGATAGGGCTGATTGTCCTTTCTCACTCTCCTCTACAATATTATTGAATAAATAATATATTTCGAAAAACGTATTGGTGCAGAATTTCTTCTGAAATCAAATCCAATGAGATCCTGTTAGTAGGGATGGATTAAGGCTCCTATATGTATTGTAGCGTAAATCTTCCAATTCTCGTCTTGTACATCCTTGAAATCATTTTTGCATTCCACAATCAATTAAGAATGAAGTATAAACAAAATTGATCTATTTAGTTATGAATATTTAAGAGCACTTATTTAACAAACTTTCTTTCGTTGAGCCTTAGAAAAACCAAAACTTATATGTGCGACCTTACGATTTTGTTTAAGGATGAGAACGCAATTTATTTTTGATAAGATTACGCCTAGCAGTCGATACTACATTGACTTTTAAAGAAACGAACGTAGCGTTCAAAAACAAACCTAATAATGGTTTTAATGACATAATGAATTTCTTTTAAACCTTTGAAAAAAAAACTGAAAAACCGTATTACTATAGTTCATAATTAATATTTGAGAGTAAACATAACCCACTGTGTAATATCTATGTTTTATATAATACTAGCTGAAGGGCCTGGTTTCCCATGAAAAAAAGTTGAAAAAAAAATATATATTTATTCTGAAAAAATTCGAATTAAAAAAATTGAATTATTTTAGCCTATTACACCCCCCGGCCATCCATGATTGTCAACTAAAAATTTCAGCCCAATCTGTCAAGCCGTTTGGTCGGCTATAGGCAACATATATATATATATATACGAATGTCTTGTTTTATTACATAGATTTTTATCTGAAAAAAACCCTCTGTAAATCGTTTCGGTTCGTTTTTTGGTCAAATTTTGACCAAATTTTGAGTGTAAGATAAGCAATTTTTTTTTTCAAAATTCTTTATTTTTAAACATTTGGTTTCCGTAAACTAGGCCAAATTTTGACCGAACCAAAAACGAACACTTTTAAAAGGATAAAAATATTACAAAAGTTAAATATTTTAAACTTAATCTGAATACAGTTTTGACATGTTCGAAGTTTTATTTTTTAAAAACCAACCATTACAATTTACTCTACCTGTGAAGGCGGCTAGTTTAGATTCTAGATCCTGGTTCTTCTTCTGTAGTTCACTGATCTTTTGTTCTCCATTCACCTTAGTCTAAAATAGTTTTTAAAAAAACATATAAATAATTATCAATCAAATTAAGAGTTTGGGAATGATTAGGTGCATTTAGAGGTTCATTTTTTTTCGCCAGGATCATAGCCAGATATTTTACATTCGAGGACTTTAACCCTTATACGAAAATTCATTAATTTTTTTCCAACCAAAACTTTGCATTGATTTATAAGAGTTTATTATTTGACTAAATGTGAATACCTTCTCTAGCTCTGCCTTGAGTTGTCCTGTCTGTGTGTTCCAGGCTTGAACTAGGACGGATTGTGTATCTGATGGTAGAGTATTGAACCGGGCAGGACTAAGGATAGCCCGGATATCACCGGAAGACGCCATGATTCACCAATCCACCAGCTCCTACTCGTTTAATTACAAGTTCTGAAAATATAGATTTTCAGGAAATATTATCACACATTATATACACAGTGACAAACAAGTGAAGAAAAAATCTATGATAAAACATAAAATGCAAACATCGCACCTAAAATTTAATGTTTTGGAACCATGAGGAACCAATTCTTTACAGATATAAAATACATAATGTTGAATACTGGTTTCCTCAAGGAGATAAAAATAGGATAAGATTGATAGGAGGGAGGGATGGGAAAGGATAGGAGGGAGGGATGGGAAAGGATAGGAGGGAGGGATGGGAAAGGATAGGAGGGAGGGATGGGAAAGGATAGGAGGGAGGGATGGGAAAAGATAGGAGGGAGGGATGGGAAAGGATAGGAGGGAGGGATGGGAAAGGATAGGAGGGAGGGATGGGAAAGGATAGGAGGGAGGGATGGGAAAGGGGTATAATTTCCCAAATGTACAATTTAAACATAAGAAAATGCTTTGTGAGAAATTGAGGATAAAGCTTAAGTTTAAAAAGGGGACAAAGTATGAACTAGGATAAAGAAAACGATTTAAGATAAGACCAATCCAAGTGAGTAACTGCGAATGAATTAAATGATAGCTATCATGTACTAACATCCTATCTGGATCGACTGAATCATTGTTCATGCAAAGACAGGGTTAAGGAGTACATAAATGAAGGACTAGAAAAGACATGTGATGGTATTCAAATATAAAAACAATATAAAAACCTCTTTTAAATCGTGATAATAGATTAATTAAATTTAAAACTCTGTCAATAATAAATAGATAATATTATCACATACATCACGAGTCAACTAGAGGAAAGAGGAAAGGGAATTATAGAGGTTTAAAACTATCAAACAAACCAAGTGTCGAGCAGAAATCACTTAAATATCACATGAAATAATAAGAAACTATAATGGCGGAGGTTTCCACAGGGTGTCACAGAATAGTCAAAACCTTTCGGAAACCGTTAATTTGAATTTTTTTTATAGATTTTACAATGATGTAAAAAAATATGGAAACAATAGATAATAGAAATAAATAAGTACCGAATATTGATACTACTTTTAAACAGTCCTATTCATGCTCCAAATATTCTGAAACACCCTTTAGTTAGATATCAGGTTCTAGAGAGGAGTTGGCCGGATGCAAGGTTTGGAAGATTTTCTCTCTCTCAGCTTCCTCTGCTCCTTCATCTTGGTTTACTTCCGGGTTTGCAATGAGTTACTCAACCATTCCATACTTTCGTCTAAACCTTCTCCTTTAGTTGCACTCGCCTGCAATAGTAGAGAATAAACACTTTGAAGAAAATATTATTATTTTCTTCAACTATAAACTTTTTTACAATAAAATAACTTTACCTTAAATATTTGAAAAGTTCTATTCTTGAGTTTATCAAGACCTAAAGCTCCATGAACTTCTGTAACACTCATAGCTCCCTCTATATCCTGCTTGTTGGCTAGAACTACAAGGACAGCATCCTTTAGTTCATCTTCCTCCAGCATAGAGACTAGTTCCTGCTTACTTATACCCATCCGGTCCCTAAACATTTTAGGTTCAGTTTCCAAGTATTTATTTAACTTTAGTTTTCTAATCCTTGTATATTTACAACCTGAGTTATGCATTTAGTTTAAAATATCAATAGTCTACAAAATCAGATTTCAAAGATATAAAATTAGAAAATTCAGAACATGATCCTGGAGTTAAGCTTCAGAGCCGTTTAGTCATTGATGAGTTGACTAACTCTTCACTTGATATCTAACCCCCCTCAGGCTATCGCCAGGGGGTGCCCAAATCATAACTTAAATCTAGGCGTTCACCGTTATTTTAAAAAAGTTTTTTCCTCCAAGTTGAAAAATGGTTTATTCAAAATGAATTGACGGATTAAGCGTAGTGGAAAAAATTAGATATGTGCAGGACACATGTAATTTTTTTAATTAGACACTAGTAGGACCGATAAAATGCAATAAAACAAATGAGATGCACAAAGAACAAATGAAGTGTCCATGACTTCTGAGTGCTGGTAGGAAGAAAATACCAAACAAGAACTGACCTGTCCGCACTGTCGACAACATAAATAATAGCGTCTGTATTAGTGTAGTAACATCTCCAATAAGGACGAATACTGGTCTGACCTCCTAGATCCCAAACCTAAACATGTATTGTGTAATCGTTTAAACAGTGCTTAGGATCCTGATCCAGCCAATCAAAAACTATAGAGAAAAAAATATTTTTACTCTCAAAACTCAAATCTTAACTGTTGAAAAAAGAGAGATTATAAAATTTCCTGATCCCTGACTGGCTCATCTAGTTTAAGCATAACATTAAGCGAAAAAAAAGAATAAAAATAATCTGAAAATTCTGATTTGTTAAAAAAATTCATTAAATCTTAAAGAAATGTTCATGACCTGACTCCGGATCCAGGATTTGGATCTAGATCAATTTTTTCCCATAATTCTCATCCAGGATCCGGATCCGAATCAAAATTAAATGTATCCTAAGCACTGGTCATAACACTAACAAAGATAAACTCCGTTCGGCCATTTTTATTCAAACCTGAGCTCGGAACTATTAAATGGAAAAAACGAGTTAAACATCTTTATTTCGTTTTTTTTACAAAAACCTGGAGATTTTCTACAAAAAAAAGACGTCATAACGAACAAGAAATTTTTTAGAAAACTAATTTTAAATATTCGCCAGTTAAAAACGTACCTGAAACTTGAGGTTCTTATAGGTGACAGTTTCTACATTGAATCCAATAGTTGGGATAGTTGTAACTACTTCTCCGGCCTGTAGTCTGTACAGGATCGTTGTTTTACCTAAACATTAGACCGGTTCTAGAAAGATGACTCTTAAGAGTGGTATAAAACCGCTCTCGTACCACTCTCAACGCTAATACCCGTGTTTAGGAAATTCGGATTCTTTAAAAACTAATTCTGCCAAATTCGGGGTAGGTTTATTATCTAGCCTAGAACAACTGATGAGTTCTTTACTCACTCATCCTAGCTGATACCAGTTTTATCATCCATTCTCTAGAAAATTGCCTTTTTTGTGCATCCTCGAGGACTTAAAACTCAGCAAGAATTTTTTTAAGAATTGAAGACGACTTGAAGTGATATATTTTTTTATTTTTGATGAAAGTATTTAATAATCGATATTTATCTACTTTGATTAAATTAAAATTAAAGATATATTATGGTTAAAATAGATTACATTTCTGAGGAAAGAAATTTTTTTCTTAAAATTTTTTTTCTTCTCAATTATTTAAAGTTTATCTCAAGTTTTTTTTTAATATTCAAAATATCATACAAAAGTAGAACCCACCTGTAAATATAGAGGGAGGGTATAAAATTATTTTCCATTTTTATTATTCATTAGTTTTTTATGCATCCCTGCATTTAATGCATCTCTGTAATTCATAAGCTTTCTTTTCTCAGGAAATCTACCCAAGCCAAACTAATACCAGCATTTAGGGTAGATTATCCTACCTATATCCACTCTGCGGCTGGATTTAGGTAACACCACTCTTTGTAATACCGGTATCATGCATAATACCAGTATTTCCACTTATAAAGAACGCATATGGTAGATGATCTACCCTTAATACCACCAATCAGGATTTGTAAAGAGTGGTATTTAGCTCTCTAGAACCAGGCTATTATCAAACCTTGAGATTATACACTACAGAGGTGCTCCAACCTACTAATGATGCTAAGTAGTGATTACAAACTTGAAGTCTAGACTCTGGAATACACCTACTTTATCAGAATAAAAAAATCTTACTTATAATCCAAAAATAATTTTATTTTATTTTCTAAATTGAAAATGGCAAAAATCTTTTTTCGGCTAGTTTTACCTTGAAACATTTAAATATGTGTCACGCATGTAGAAACCAGGGTCAGGGGGGGGGGATTTAACTTTTGATCCCTAATTACCTGCTCCATCTAGTCCAAGAATCAATATTCTCATCTCCCTGGATCCTAGGAGCCCCTTGAAGTAACTGAACAATCCTCCCATTCTATCTGACGAACAGTGTATGTATAATTACTTAACTATCTTCACCAATACTAGAACTGGCAAAGATTAACAAAACATAAATGCATATTCAAGGCAACGAAGGCAACTTAAAATTAGTGTAGTTAGTGCGATATAAAGATGTTACTGGAAGAGTGTACTGTAGGGTTTCCTCATTGACGTAAATTGTACAGTAGTGCTATGTACATAAGCAAATACTCCAGGTTAGGATGGAATGCTTGGTATTGTGTTGTTCTCCCAGGTTTGAGTATCATCAACAATTCCTCTCCTGATCCAGGTTCAGCTTAGAGCTCTACCAATCATTCTCATCACTGGAATCCCCGTCATTACGCTTCCCACGTCCCTTTACCTTCTTGCCGATAAAATTTGTTTTGGAGGATTTCTTTGCGTCATCGGGAGGGGTCATCAGGTCGCCAGAGTAAGTGATTACTTCATTCTGAAATATGATTTTACATATTTACAATGTTTAGGGAGTCAAACTTTGTCAATCAAACTAACATTGGTCTTAGCTTAAGGAACAAAAAAAACCGCAATTATTATATTGATCATAAACAATTACTAAAAGTAGATGGTTACTAGAATTTTTAATATTTGAAAGAAAAATAGATCATAAAGATTTGAATTTGTTTCGTCTGCGGTGGGATGAATCCCGTCTAACCTGAGCAATTCTCCACTCCAGCATCTCAGTACTAAACTCATCAGTGTTTCCCAGCTCTGAAAACCCAACTACGTATCCACGGGTCTGTGCGTCCTATATAAGAAAACAATTTATCAATCAATCAATTTATATGATGTGTATTTAACCTGTCGGCGGTCTAAGTTTCCCATATCAGGGTGCTTATAGATTTAACCGTTTATTCTTATTTCTATAAACTGTACATTTCGGAAAAGTTAAAAATGTTATTTACCTTGATCAGAATCACTGTTGGTATGACCTAAACAAAACAAGGATCAGTGGAAAATTATAAAAAAAAATTTAAATTAACTAAAAATCAACAAATAATTTTATTTTCCATATGGAAGACGTTCCAACCTTGATTTTGAGTCTGTCGCAGAGGAAGGGACACTTTTCCGCATTAATCTTGCAGAACTTTGTTTCAAGATGTTTCTTGGCCAGAATATTCAGATGCTTGTCCAGGATCTTACATCTAACAAGACAATTAGGATAATAATTTATCGGTCAGAAAAAGTCAGATACTTCACCCTAGCCCAACCGTTTCTTTACACTTACAGTTAAGAATTGGTAACTTATACGAAGCCCGATTGGATCACATATGATTATAAATTGTATGTGGAAAAGAAAAGGAGATTTATAAAAATACAGAAAATTAGGATAGATCAGAAGGCTGCGTGTTCATATCACGTCGGGGTCACCAATTTAGAGAATAAGAACAAGTCTATGATATAGTTTATTAGCAATATATTTGTAGGTAATAAACTACTATGCAGGAGAACATGTTGATCTGATGCAGGTTGGAGAACTACTGGATTTACACCAGCATATATCTTTTCCCGTATTTTCTCCTTTTCCTTTAAGGATTCCTAGTTCAGATTTAAGGAGAAAATAGATCCTCTACAACAGTAACATTAAAAAATAAAGAGTTTGTATAAAATATTTTTTTCGGAGGGTTAAGGGTGTGGATAAAAAGAATTAGGAAGAGGAAAGTATGGTACAAGGAAAGGTTAAAGAATCGTTTAAATTCATTTATAATCTCCTGTCTACTAGAATTTAAAAGATGTCCCTAGCAGATTATTATAAATGATACCTGAAAGTTTCTTCTCTGTAGAAATGACAAACAACGTTCTGTGAATTCTTTGTGATATTGAAGAACTCCTTCTCCTCGGGTATCTCGGAGTACTCCCCGTGGCCCTGCTGCATCCACTCAGCCTTCTTCTTCTGCATGTTCTTCATCGCCTCTGCAAAATAAAATAATAAAATGCATCTAGGTCCATGAATTAATATACCCCCCCCCCAGGTTAGGAAACTAATTTCCAAATTATTAATTCCCCCATAAATCTTTTGTTCCCAACTCCTTAAATTCTGTTAGAAATGTGTTAATTTTACTTCTTGACTCTTTAAAAACAACATAGTAAAACAGAATCCTGTGTTAAAAACTATACCTAGTCTTCGGCGTTTGATAGCCTCAAGATCATCCTCGTCCAGCTTCTCTAGGTTCTTAATCTCATCATCAACCTGCTCTTCCATTACTCTAGCAGCCTAGATATAGTTATTATTATAACTCTCTAGGTTCTTGATCTCATCATGAACCTGCTCTTCCATTACTCTAGCAGCCTATATATATTAATAACATTTCTCTAGGTTCTTAATCTCATCATCAACCTGCTCTTCCATTACCCTAACAGCCTATATATATATCAATTATATTGCTATAGGTTCTTAATCTCATCATGAACCTCCTCTTCCATTACTCTAGAAGCCTAGCTAGATGTAATTATTATAACTCTCTAGGTTCTTTATCTCATCATGAACCTACGCTTACATTACCCTAGCAGCCTAGATATATTAATAATATTTCTCTAGGTTCTTAATCTCATCATTCTCCTTCTCCTCAATGATTTCAGAAAAGATGAATCATGACCAAAAAAAAATCGTAGATGTGTGTGATATTATTATCATGTTAGAAATAATACACAAAAACTTCAATCTGCAGTATTTTCAATATTGACTAAATGGCGCTCGACACTTTGCTTGTCTGTCCTAGCCGCACCGCTCGGCTAAGAATAGCTTAACCAATACTAATACAAAACATACTATTTTTAAAAATGACATGGCCACGCGCTGCCTGTCCTGGCGAACGATTTTTGGGCCCCCCCCCCCCCTTCCTATCAATTTTGTACATGACCAAATTAATTTTTATTTATCATTATTTAGGGTTAGGTTAGCTTAAGCCACTTTCTGGGCCGAGCGCTGCGGCTAGGATGGACTAGGGGCCGAGCGCTGCGGCCACGGGTTGGGTTAGTTAAGACACTTTCCGGGCCGGGCGCTGCGGCTAGGACAGGCTCGGGGGCCGAGCGCTGCGGCCACATGTCTTACATTTAAGATCCATGTACAAAATTGATAGGAGGGGGATCCAAAAATCGTTCTCTAGGAATATACCGCGCTGCAGAACTAAAAATATTTCTCCAAGATGCATTATTAAGAGTTTTTATGAATTATACTTACATTGATTAACTGCTGACTGAGAATAGCTCCCATATCTACGTTTCCTGCCATTTTTAGTACTGATTTTTCTGCAAACAAACAAAATTTTAAATTATGAAATATCAAAAATACTTGCAACTTTAAAGATTAATAGACAAATAAGCAAAACAATTTATCGTATACCATAGAAGCTCCTGAGGTAATTTGCATTGTTGGGATAATTTTTTAAGATCGTTAAATAAAGCGGACTACGTTGAACGGTGCAGATGTGTATGAAGAATGCGCATTGTTCAATTTTGAATACCGCAACATATTCTCAACTTTCTACACCTGGCACAATATTAATTGTGTTAGATCTCTTATAATTTATCAATTATGTCAGCTAGAATCTCACTAGATATATTCCAAGCTTGAAGTCGCAACTGGCCTGAAAAAAAACTAAAATAAAAATCTTATTTATGAAAATCTAAAGATTAACGTCGTCTTCTTTTTATTCTATGACTAATAATGCAGGGTTACCCATTGCGGATGATTCCTAAAAGACGACCTAGAACTCTGGAAATATTGTACTTCGCAAAGGTTTAATTTAGACTTCTGATTGGAAGTCTTTCAATGATAAACCTAACGCGTTGGTAAAGTAAAAAACGATTTTACAGTTGCATGTCCCATGAAGAAAAAAGATACCGCACAATCGACTTGGTTAAAAAAAACTTCTCGATGATCATTCTATGGTTTCATGCAGGTTTAAACTTTTGCCTCTCCGTGTAAAATGATTTGGTCAATCAACTTAAATTCTAAATTATAGTCTCAAGATTTGATCTAACCTTCAGATCGTTATCTACGTATTTAAAGAGTTTTCGGTAAAGTTCTTTAAGTCTTATCCTTTGTGGGTAACCATATATGGTTAAATCATTATTATCATCATTTGATAGAACGGGTTGGATAGTGATAAAATCTAGTCTATTTCCCTTCAATCAACAATTTATTTCTGAAATCTTTTTAAAAATAAAATTATGTTTGTTTATAGTAAGATATTTTTCATTTTGTCATTTCTCCGGGCATTTTTATTTTTTGGGGGATTTCTTGAGGGCAATTAAAGTCATTGGATTGGAACATTTGGAAATTATTTCTTTAAAATTTATTTCAGTTAAATCCATCCCTCTCACTCCCTGATGGTGTAATTCTGTTATATTTAAAACTTGGATAATTTGAATGAATAAAATTCAAAGTTTTAAATATCTAAGTCTACGACTTGGACTGCAAAGATATACGAGTTAGAACTTCAGGGTTTTTGGCAAACTTATTTACAGCACACTAGCAACAGAATTTATGGATGATTAATTCAAAAACCTTTTTTAAGCGAGCTCAATTCCTTCTGTTTCCTGCTTAGGTCGTATTCCATTCTCTTGAGACTAGACTGGATGGACGAGAACTCAACCTGACATTACAACATGAAGATACAATCAAATTTGTTTTAAGAAATTTCAACTTTTACGTGATCTCTGATAAGGATTAAGATAAAAATGTTCTTTTAGAAAAATCTCGACATTTTGCAAATGTCGAAACAAATTGAAAAATGTTTGTTGATATTGTTTTAAAGTGGACTGTGAACACGTGATTCTGTTTTTCAAAGCTTGAAAAGGAGTTAGAAGTGTAGATTAATGACATTGTTTACAAATTGTAGACAGTACATTACAATAATAAAATATGTTCCATAAACACTTTTCAAATTCTTCCTTTTTGAAATGATTGTTTTACACTTGTTTGAAGTAAATTTTTCTTTTTATATTTTCTACTCTGTAAAATGTATACAGTTCATGCAGACCTCCTAAATATCTTATCCTTTGTGGCTATTGCTAACCTTGTATAATCTACACGTTTAATTAAGTAAGTTTCTGAAAAAAAAAAAAAAGACAATTACTGTACCTTGGCTCCCTCACTCATCATACCTTTCTCCAAATCCCACTGTGCCCTTCAAATATTTAAAATAGAATTATTAAAATTAAGAAGAAAGAATAAAAATAAATATTAAGAAACGGTGAATCTAATGAAAATTTCATTTCACTTTTGCACAGCTTCTCTTTGATTAAACGTATATTTGTCTTTGCTGAATAAAAGCTAGAATAGGAAGTGTATTGATATAAACGCCGACCACTTTAGTAGGATTCCTTTATTGAGATCAGATGAATTGAACATGATCAGATGCAATTGTTAAGATACGATGCATTAATGAGCGATTTAAAAAAAGATAATTGCATTAAATGCCTATTGAGATCATATGCATATGCATTTTTTTGTATAATCTATTTTAGGCAATGACAAAAATAATGCTCAACCTGATATCGTGAATCTCTGATTTGACCATCTGAATATCTCGTATCTGAACTGGGGTTTTGGAACTCAAGATTTCAAGGTTTCTCCAACTTATACTACCCTGACTAGAAACACTCTTAAAAGCCTAAAAAGATAAAAATCTTTGTTTATCTGAACTCTTAAATTTTAAATGAAAATAATTAGATATGAAAATAAATCTAAAAAAAAACTACCTCGATCATTTTCTCTTTTTTCCTAATCTCAGCCAATAAGGATTCTCGTTGATAATGCTTGGGAGTTACTTTCCTCTTTTCTTTCATCGTCTTTTTAGTCAAGTTCCGCCCAGTTACATCTTCTCCTTTTATCGCTAGACGTGTTCGAACTCCTATCGCTAATCATCTTCGTTAAATAAGGAAGAAGTTTTTCGGACAGAAGAGTAAATCGGTGTTTTTCTGCAAACAGAACTGGGTTTCTAAACAAGTTTTTTTTTTTAACCAGTAACGAACTTGGCAAAATGTGGCGAATTATCAGAGTTTTTACATACCAGTAAAATCAATTTTAAGTTACTGGAAAAAATGTCGTATCATGGTAATACTAAACAGGAGAAAGTCGACAAATAGTCGACTTAAGAAGATCAAAAGTCGAGTTGTTGTCAACAAAAAATGACTACGTTTTGTTGGGTTTAGTCTCTAATTATATAAAAACATTAAAGATGATATTCTTTCCTAGATTCAGATCATCAATCTTCCGTTTTATTTCAGAATTCTCACTGAAAAATATATTTTATTGAATGAACTGCCGACCTAATTTCAAACTTTTCTTGATTCGAGGCATTACATGCCAGATTCACGTCGGTACCCTTCATCCCAGGGGTGTATATTTTCATTAAATTATAACCCCCTCTTCTGAAAGTACATTTTTCCCCAGAAGATGGTATGTTTGCGCTGAGGGTTTTTATTGGTTAAATTGGGGAAAAAAAATGATTTTCAGGGAAAAATAGATAAATTTTTGTCTAAACGTATGAAAAAGGATGAAATTTTCATTTTTTTACCCCGATCTTCAAAAATCTCATTTCTTAAAAACATACACCCCTGATTAAGCTCTTAAGGAGTTTGGCGACTTAATTTTTAGTGATCCAGGCTTAAAGAGTTTATCTACCTCTCTAGGTTCCCAACAATCTTCTTCAAGTTGTTGGTTGCAGTTTGTAGTTTAACAGATACCCTGGAGAAACCAGTTAATACAGGTTAAACCAGATAGTTATCACGAGATGATAAATGATCACAATTGATAAGTTTGTGAATCATATCGAACTTGAAGATAGAAGACAGTGCGATGTTCGATAATGATGATAAATGATATACGAGAGATGTCCAATAAGTTTTGAGAAATTTTTTAAATGTACTTCGAGACGTCTTAGCCCTTTAATTTTTTTAAGTTCACTATATTTATATCGGTTTAATTTTCGACCAGCTAATGTCAATCAGATAATACAGGGTGTCCCACGAAACATGACAGATGGTAAATAGTTTAAATGTCTTCTTCCAAAAATTTGTAAAGTTGTTTAATACCAAAGAGAATAATAAAAAAAATAATATGACAGTCAAGTTATGCTATTGATTTAAAAGTAAAATATATTTAAGTAAGAGATTTTTTAAATCAAAATAAACTGCAAAACTCCTATAATATGTAATACTGTATATGGAAAAAGACATTCAAAACTATTCAAACACTGTCATTTTTTGTGGGACACCCTGTATGATAGACGCAATTAGCTTTCTCCTCGAGCCCGTAAACGTTGCTTGACACAGTCTGAATATTTTATCTATTGACTCAAACTTTACCCATTTATGCGTGTTCTAGAGGTTAGTTAGCTTAAAAAGTCAAAGGACGGTATCCCTTTATTGTAGAAAGGGTCCTTGAGGGTTTTTATAGTTTTAATCTACGTTTCAGCAAACCAATTAATATCTTTTCCCAAGACCCCTTTGGGGCAAATGCTGTCCAAATCGTTACCATTTTTTAAATCTTGCCCTACAACTTTGTATGCAGGACCATTTCAGAGATGCCGAACTCATCAAACTTTATCAGCTTATAAGCTTCGCTAATTTGGTCTAAGAAACTTTCCATTTGTGGACTGTTTGTGGGGTTTTTGTAGATTTTTCCTGCTAAAACATTTCCTCTTTCTGCCAACACTCTCAATTACACTTTTCCCCTTTTAGTCCACATATAAACTAAATATTTAATCTCCTCTAATGCACTGTGGATTATGCAAAAGGCGTCTGCTTGGTATTTGGAAAGTTTTAGGCACGATTTTTTTGTGTATTGAGCATCCCAAGTGTCCTCTTTCCCAGGTTGGGATTAAAAACATTCCCGTAACAGCGGAGCTAAACAATCTCTGGGAAAATGCGAATTACATAGAAATAAAAAGTTTGACGAATAAAGTCCGTTAGGAGAGGACATCCATGATGGATACAGTGAGCTTTGAAAACGAATTAAAGGCCTTAAGGGCAGTTTCAATTGCACCCCGCGACCCCCAGGTTTACGTATCTGAGAAGGGCAGAATATATGGAAGCTTAAGCCTGTGTATAATTGCGTCTAGGCGTACCTCTAAACAAAATTTTGCTAAACTTATTGGACTCACCTCGTAAATGATCAAGATAATGATGATAATGATGATAGATAAGAAATTTGGTAGGTGATCAAAATTAAAATTAAAATTTCTGAAGTTCACTATAGATAATACTCATAATTTGAAGGATAAAAATCAAGATAATAGATAAAAGAAATTATATTACATATTAAGAGCATTATATATCGTATAAGAACAGTCAGTTTTTCTTTTTAATAGTCTTTTAATAATTAATATCGACCGTAAAAAATTGTTAATTGTTTATCCAAAATAATAATAATTTAATAAAAAATCAGCCATCTTTCCGTATGAATCAAGGCCGAGCCTCCCCCCCCCCCCCTCAATAATAACCGCCAAATGACGGAAATTGATGGTCCAATGCTTTTAAAAAGTAATGAGAGAATTATCAAATCAATATTGGCAAATAATTAGATTTTTATATTTTATGAAAGATTAATAAATAATTGGAGAAACATGAATAGTCTGGTTTCCTAGGAATCTGATCTAGAACGGATCCAAGGAGTCCCAGCTCCTTTTCCAGTTTGTGTAAGGATTGAGTAGAAGACTTCTTGAGCTCTTGGATACTCTCCTCGAGGCAATCCTTGATTAAACCACTACTGGAACCTTCTGTAGTATCATCTCCTAGGTTCTGCTCTCCTAACTGCAAATATACATCCTTGATTAAACCACTACACTGGAACCTTCTGTAGTATCATCTTCTTGGTTCTGCTCTCCTAGCTGCAAATATAAATCCTTGCTTGATTAAACTCCTGTAACCTTCTGTAGTATTATATTATTGGTTCTGCTCTCCTAGCTGCAAATATAAATCCTTGATTAAACTCCTGGAACCTTCATAGTATCATCTCCTTGGTTCTGTTTACCTAACTACAAATATACATCCTTGATTAAACCACTATTCTGGAACCTTCTGTAGTATCATCTTCTTGGTTCTGCTCTCCTAGCTGCAAATATAAATCCTTGCTTGATTAAACTCCTGTAACCTTCTGTAGTATCATCTTATTGGTTCTGCTCTCCTGGCTGCAAATATAAATCATTGATTAAACTCCTGGAACCTTCATAGTATCATCTCCTTGGTTCTGCCCTACTAGCTGCAAATATAAATCCTTGTTTAAACAACTCCTGGAACCTTCTGTAATATCATCTTCTAAGTTCTGCTATCGTAGCTGCAAATATAAATCATTGTTTAAACAACTCCTGGACCTACTGTAATATCATCTTCTAGGTTCTGCTCTCCTATTAGCTGCAAATACAAATCATTGATTAATTAGCTCCTGGAACCTTCTGTAGTATCATCTTCTTGGTTCTGCTCTCCTAGCTACAAATATAAATCAAAGAATTAGAACCTATACAGGAGCTGTTGCTAAAAAGACTACTATTTTATCAGTAAAATTTCAAAATGACATTTTTCCTTCCAAATGACTCGCTGATCCCGATCTGGAGCTTTTAGGGTGTACTATGCTCGTTAAAATGGAGAGTTAAAAAACTATTGTATCGTCCACAATTTGTCAGATTTGTGAGGTAACAAATCAAGTTCTAAGTCCCACAATAGAGTTTTTAGTAATTTTAAGGCAAATAATTCATTAAGTGTTTGTAAACTTAAAGAAACCATTTAAACTGTAAAATATCAAAATGCTTTAACCCAATGCATAGCTTTTAATGTTAAACTTTACTGTATCCGCCCCTGCCCCATACACAATAACCCATCCTAGCCGCAGCACAGGGCTTAAAATTCGTATTTGGATAACGGTCACCTGGTGCAACAGCTCATATTTTCGTCTCTGTAATATTCTCAATCTATCTCTTGTCTCCTTAGAACAAAATAAAAAATAATTTAAGAATTTTGTCTTCAGTATTTCGAAAATGCGAAATTGAAGACAGAAATTGAGTCTTTGCTACAAACTCATATTTTCTAATCCCTATAACTTTGCCGCCTTATGGTGTAAACCTGTGATATTTCAAACTTATTTTTCTCATTTGATCTAACAGAATTCATAGTTTGAAATATCTAAGATATACGACATTGGGTTGCAAAGGTGTATGGATTTGAAAATCACACTTAGACTCAATTCCTTTACTAAAATATAACTTAAGAATTTTTTTAATCTAAACGCAGCTCTTATTTTTAGTGTCATGAAAAAGCGGCAAAGATCTAAGACATTTTTAGATCTAAGTCAAATCCAGGTCAAATCCAGGTCAAATCCAGGTCAAATCCAGGTCAAATCCAGGTCAAATCGGAGCCGCAGGAAACTCTGATAAATCTTTTACAAAAAAATAGTTTTCTTTATTTTTTTTTATTTCCTCTACTTTCGCTATAGATTGGTTGAACTCCAGGTCCACATTACTACAGGTGGAGGTGTCCTGTATGCTCTTGGACTTCACCATCTCAGTATACATCAACACTTCATTCTCAACCTCAGATATCTCCTCCTAAAACAAGGGACTGTTTACAATGTTTACTTATAGGTAAACTAAAAACTGAAATAATCATTTAAATAATTTTTTAACATTTCATGATTGCTTGACAGATACAATTCCTTACAGTCGTCTCTGAATTCTCTTTTATAGTTGGTAATCATGTATTTTTACACAGATCAAACAAATACGACTTGTTCATTTATTATTGTATTCTTACCTTCCCCTAAAGTAATATCCTAGCATCCGCGAGACTTCAAGAAAAAACACGCAAAATTTGGAGCTCTCGTATATATTTAAAGAAAATAATTATATTTTTTGAGAAAATGATTAGATAGACTTGTTAAGAGGTTGAGTTCAGATAAACAGTTCTTAGGAATACAAGATGGGTAGAAATCAGAATAATAATACCAATGATCTGATCCTAGAGCTGACCGCTGAGACAAAGAAGAACTTTGAAGATCTGAACAAAATTTCTCAGCAGAGCAATGATGTAGAAAAGCTAACAAAAATGGTTGAAATGGTGACTAAAATTAGAGAAGATGAAGAAGGATATTGAAGTGGGACTAAATGAGAGAGAAATGCGTGCGAGAAACCAGAGTATCAGAGTGGGGTGTCTAAAGTCATCAAAATTGGGTCGGTTAACTCAATTCTGGACTTTTTAGTGCATTTCCCCCTGTCCTTATGCCATTCCCCCCTCCCTTTCCTGCATTCCCCCCCCCCAAAAGGCCTAAGAAGCCTTTTGATTTTGTTACTCGAGATTTCTCTCTGATTTTTTGCATGCAGGCCTGAATTGGGATCTATTTTATTAATCGAACATCAAAATGGGGGGGGGGGAATTTTCCCCACATATTTCACGATTTTAAAAAAAACTTTTTTGTATGTAGTTTATATTACAACGCTTATTTATCTATCCAATTATTCTATTAAAAACTGATTTGTTTCAAATAACTCTAATTTTTTACTAAATGTTAGATATAATTTTATTTTATATATTTTATTAGTTTTTCAAATGTTTATTCTATTAATCCACAGAGGATCTAGATTATAGAGTACAGCTCCGCAACACAGAGGATAAAGATTAAAGAGAAGAGCTCCTGAGCTGGGAACTACAGAATGATGGATAACGAAATCAAAGCTTGATCCTCTCTTTCATATAACGATTATTTACCACCTCCTTTTTTTGTTCCAATCGAATTAGTTGAAATTGTTAATATTTTACAAAACAAGTCCTCTTGTGATATTGATGGTATCTTAATCAAATTTATCAACAGAATCATAAAATCCTTTTCTCTTCCGTTAACATATATTCTAAACCTTTCTGTAGAACAAGGTATATTTCCAAATTCAAGGAAAACCTCCAGGACTATTTCAGTATTTAAGAAAGAAGGATCTACTCGAAATCCTTCAAATTAGAGACCTATTTCACTTATTAATTGTTTATCAAAACACATTGAAAAATGTGAGAATTTTAAACTTTCTAGATACAAATAATTTTTTTCTAGTATTTTTTCCTTCCCCTGGAGTAATCTCCTAACATCCAGCTTATCTACCTCCTTTAATACTGTATTCTTACCTTCCCCTGGAGTAATCTGCTAGCATCCAGCTTCTCTATAGTTCCTTTATTATTGTATTCCTACCTTCCCCTGGAGTAATCTCCTAGCATCCATCTTCTCTATAGTTCCTTTGATACTGTATTCCTACCTTCCCCTGGAGTAATCTGCTAGCATCCAGCTTCTCTTTAGTTCCTTTATTACTGTATTCCTACCTTCCCCTGGAGTAATCTCCTAGCATCCAGCATCTCTATAGTTCCTTTAATACTGTATTCTTACCTTAGCCTGGATTAATCTGCTAGCATCCAGCTTCTCTTTTGTTCCTTTATTACTGTATTCTTACCTTCCCCTGGAGTAATCTCTTAGCATCCAGCTTCTCTACCTTCTTTATTATTGTATTCCTACCTTCCCCTGGAGTAATCTCCTAGCATCCAGCTTCTCTATAGTTCCTTTATTATTGTATTCCTACCTTCCCCTGGAGTAATCTCTTAGAATCCAGCTTCTCTACCTCCTTTATTACTGTACTCCTACCTTCCCCTGGAGTAATCTCCTAGCATTCAGCTTCTCTTTAGTTCCTTTATTACTGTATTCTTACCTTCCCCTGGAGTAATCTGCTATCATCCAGCTTCTCTTTAGTTCCTTTATTACTGTACTCCTACCTTCCCCTGGAGTAATATCCTAGTATCCAGCTTCTCTTTAGTTCCTTTATTACTGTATTCCTACCTTCCCCTGGAGTAATCTCCTAGTATCCAGCTTCTCTTTAGTTCCTTTATTATTGTATTCTTACCTTCCCCTGGAGTAATCTCTTAGCATCCAGCTTCTCAAGTTCCTTTCTCCTTATCTCCTGCTCAGCAGTCTTTTTTCTTAATTCAGACAATTCTCTTCGTCTAAGATAATGTATTGAGAATTTACATTGTGGTAAAGCTATAGATTTTGATTCTAGAATCCGGTATAAAACAGAAATTTTATATTTCTTCTTATTACTTTTCACATATTAATAAAACAACGTTCTTTTTATCCAATTGACATATTGCAGTTGGAAACTTCTAAAAGCGCAATGATTGCTCTGGTCCAATTCTAAAAATCTCGAGTTTGTTTAAACTGTTTTCCCACAATCTACTTTTTTAGGATACACTGTATTTTACCCTAAAACCTGATCAGCTATTACTAATTTTATAACCCTGAACACACCATTCACGTCACATGTGTCTTAAAGAGAAACGGGTTAAAAAAACACTCAAATCAAATATTCTGAATTAAAAAATCTAAAAGAGGTTTGAGGTATACCTAACGTACCTACCATAAATGAACCTATTTATCCACTACACTTTTAAAAGAATTGATTCCTTATCACAAACTCAAATTTTCTATTCCCTATTATATTTGCAACCTGAATGTTTAAACCTTTAATATATCAAAATTAAATTATTTGATCCAACAGAATTTCTAATTGGATGTATCTAAAGTCTACATTTGGTTGCAAAGATATAGGGATTAGAAAAGTAGAGTTTATGGTGAAGACTCCTTAACTTCCATTGAGATAAATTAAAGACACTGATTACTTGAGGTTCTCTTACTTTGATTTTCTTATCCTTAAATTTTTACAACCTAATGTTGTAGACCTTTGTCATTTCAAACTATAAAAAAATGCTAAGTCAAAGTTAGAAATATCAAAGGCTTACACTTAACGTTTTAAAAAATAAATAATTAGGGTTTTAGGTGTAGGTCCACTGTGTCATTTTATTCTTTCAAAAGAATTTGCTTGAAATTTCCAAAGGTTTTACCTATTCTTAATTCTGGATAAACAGATCATCAGTTTGCTCTGTATCTCTTCTACATGTTGGATACTGTCCTTTCTTCTCAGTTCCTCACCAACCTTTGTACTCGTTCCTCCTCTCCCTCTCTTCTCCATAGTAATTCTTTCCTGACGTTCCTCTCTCTGTCTCTGCTCCTCTTGTAGCTTTACATCCAGCCTTAGTCTTTTTTTTCCCCTTTTCTCTTCTTCTCCTTTCTCAATCCACCGGTTCCTATTCTCTTCTCCACATCTTCCGATCTTCTCATCCACGGCGTTTTCCATCCTTTCTTTTTCCTGCGGTTGTTTCACTGATTTTATTGTTTCAACTGCCTGTATTTCTGGATCAGTATATCTACTTTGCGTCGAATCCGATTCTTCTCTTCTTTGTAAATCGATCTCTGGGTTAGTCATTCCTCCTTTCTCTGAATCCTTCCTATCCGGATTCATTCCTTCTCTTGTATACAAACTTTGTCGTTCATTATCTAGGTTTAATCGACCTCTCATCTCCGGATTCAAACAATCTCTCATCTCCGGATTCAAACAATCTCTCATCTCCGGAAACCTTCGTTCTCTAATATCCAAATTCATTCGATTCATCATCCCCGGACTTATTTCTTCTCTTATATCTGAAATCCTCTGTTCATTCATCTCTGACATCCTTCGATTAAACATTTCTGGATTCAATCTTGGATTTTCTAGTTTTCTCAAATCAGGATTGACTTTCCCTTTTATCTTCGGTTCAATCATTCCTTGTTTCTCCCTGGATATAAATGAATCCATCTTGCATCTTTCCTCTAGTTGTATCCCTGTATCCATCCTTCTCCTTTGCTCTGGTTGTATCCCTGTATCCATCCTTCTCCTTATGCTCTGGTTGTATCCCTGTATCCATCCTTCTCCTTAGCTCTGGTTGTATCCCTGTATCCATCCTTCTCCTTTGCTCTGGTTGTATCCCTGTATCCATCCTTCTCCTTACTTCTAGTTGTATCCCTGTATCCATCCTTCTCCTTTCCTCTGGTTGTATCCCTGTATCCATCCTTCTCCTTTCCTCTGGTTGTATCCCAGTATCCATCCTTCTCCTTTCCTCTGGTTGTATCCCTGTATCCATCCTTCTCCTTTCCTCTGGTTGTATCCCAGTATCCATTCTTATTCTTTCCTCTGGATGTATTCCTGTATCCATCCTTCTCCTTTCCTCTGGTTGTATCCCTGCATCCATCCTTCTCCTTTGCTCTGGTTGTATCCCTGTATCCATCCTTTTCCTTTCCTCTGGTTGTATCCCTGAATACATATTTCTCCTTTCCTCTGGTTGTATCCATGTATCCATATTTCTCCTTTCCTCTGGTTGTATCATTGTATCCATATTTCTCCATTCCTCTGGTTGTATCCCTGTATCTATTCTGTTCCTTTCCTCTGGTTGTATCCCTGTATCCATCCTTTTCCTTTCCTCTGGTTGCACCCCTGTATCCATCCTTCTCATTTCCTCAGGTTGTTTCCCTGTAGCCATCCTTCTTTCCTCTGGTTGTATCCCAGTATCCATACTTCTCCTTTCATCTAGTAGTTTCCCTGTATACATCCTTCTCCTTTCCTCTGGTTGTATCCCTGTATCCATCCTTCTCCTTTCCTCTAGTTGTATCCCAGTATCCATTCTTATCCTTTCCTCTGGTTGTATCCCTGTATCCATCCTCCTCCTTTCCTCTAGTTGTATCCCAGTATCCATTCTTCTCCATTCCTCTGGTTGTATCACTGTATCCATCCCATATCTTTCCTCTGAATATATCCCTGTATCCATCCTTCTCCTTTCCTCTGGATGTATCCCAGTATCCATCCTTCTCCTTTCCTTTGATTGTATCCCTGTATCCATTCTTCTCCTTTCCTCTGGTTGTATCCCTGTATCCATCCTTCTCCTTTGCTCTGGTTGAATACCAGTATCCATCCTTCTCCTTTCATATGGTTGTATCCCAGTATCATGCATCCTTTTCCTTTCCTCTAGTAGTATCTCTGTATCCATCCTTCTCCTTTCCTCTGGTTGTATCCCTGTATCCATCCTTCTTCTTGCCTCTAGTAGTATCCCTGAATCCATCCTTTTCCTTTCCTCTGGTTGTATCCCTGTATCCATTCTCCTCCTTTCCTCTGGTTGTATCCCTGTATCCATCCTTCTCCTTTCCTCTGGTTGTATCCCTGTATCCACCCTTCTCTTTTCCTCTAGTAGTATCCCTGTATCCATCCTTCTTTCCTCTGGTTGTATTTTTGTATCGATCCTTCTCCTTTCCTCTGGTTGTATCCCTGTATCCATTCTCCTCCTTTCCTCTGGTTGTATCCCTGTATCCATCCTTCTCCTTTCCTCTGGATGTGTCCCTGTATCCATCCTTCTCCTTTCCTCTGGATGTATCCCTGTATCCATCCTTCTCCTTTCCTCTGGTTGTATCCCAGTGTATCCATCCTTCTCCTTTCCTCTGGTTGTATCCCAGTATCCATCCTTCTCCTTTCCTCTGGATGTATCCCTGTATCCATCCTTCTCCTTTCCTCTGGTTGTATCCCAGCATCCATCCTTCTCCTTTCCTCTGGTTGTATCACTGTATCCATCCTTATTTCCTCTGGTTGTATTCCAGTATCCATCCTTCTATCCCTGTATCCCTCTCTCTAACCCTGGTCTGTATCTACAGACGCTTCACAGCATCGCTTTCAAAATCTACAAAAACTTTCATTAAAACTAAGGTTATTACAAATTTGCATTAAAAACATGGTTAAAAGACCTTATAATAAGATTATCCTTTCTGCCTTGATAGAACTATAAAACTAATAGTTTTCCTATATTCGACCTAACGTAAAATCAGGGATTAGCATTACATAAATTTATTCACATGTAGTAACATAATTTTATTCTAGCTAAGTTCCCTTTTTAATATATTTGGTATTTACAATATCATATTAAATATAAACTTCATTAAGTTAAAGCCAAGTGTAAAACTATCACACATAAATAATAAATAATCGGATAGAAATAAACCAGAAAAATGCTCAAAATGTTTTATCAAGTTAGCAAAACGTAACAAAATATTGTGAGCATTTTCATAAAATATTCAAGACATTGGAAAAAAACTTGACATAACAATTAAATTTTACGTTCAAAAGCGTTCACACATTGTTTTATTTATAAATATCTGCATGAGGTGAGTATCAAAGAATGGAAATATTTTTATGTTCATAAAAAGCAAAAGATCTTTTTTGAAGTGAAAACTGAAACAAAATGTTAACGGTCATGTTAGCTCAAGAGTATTTTTAGTGTAATTGTGTGAAGAGTGAATATCTTTGGGATACAAATTATTTGACCGATGTTCCGTCCCGAAATATATTTTTTATCTTGTGTAAACTTAGCGTTATACAACCAACGAAAAGACTCTCGAGTTTAAAGCAAGAACCTGAAGAGATTTTTTGGTATTGTCAAATTATTAGAAAATAACTTTATAAAAATTATTTAACGTCGGTATTCTGATGAAGAAAATATCTTTAAAGATTTTTAATAATAATTTCGTAATCTACTAATGCCCGTGTAGTGAAAGTAAGAAATTCATTTAAAGTCAAAAATTTTAAATTTTAAATCAAAAATGAACTAGAAAAAAAAGAATGTTCTTAAAACTGTCTTAAGCAGTTTTGGTTTGTTTACGTTGCTAAGTCGATGATGCAATTTGATATCCGTTAATATTAATTCCAGATTCCAAAACTATATAATTCCAGGCATACAAAATAACTGTTATTACAAATATAACATTATTTTAATATTTAAATATGTTTACTAAAAAGTTGAGATAAGGCACACAATTTAAAATATACAATCGGAGTAGTTTCCGGTTTGCACACATGAAGTTGCTTCATGGGTTTTTTACCTCTTTATCTTATAGAAAAATAAAAATGGAAAGCACTGAACTGATTTCTTAGATTTTCTTTATCTTGTGGATGAAATTCAGATCTGAAGATATATAATATGAAGTATTGAGAAAAAAAAATAGTGAATTTTAGTAGTTGGGCGAATTTTAGTTAAAACTATCACAGTATAGTTTAAAAAATTTAAACTGTTATTTAATTATTTTCTTCATAATTTCTGTTTATTTCTCAAGTACAACTATTAAGCCAAATCTTCAGGGATATATGTTTTCCAGAATTATCCAACCCTTTTTTACTTCACAAAAAAATATCCAAAAATTTGAGTTCAGAATTAAATCCCCGAAAAAAAATGTTAATGCTCCGCGCAAAACAGGGAAGAATTATGTTTTATGTTGAGTAGAATTGATTTTCAGGAAAACATAGACCCCTGTTAGTCACTAATAAATTATTAATTGTAAATAATCTCAATTAATTTCCCTAGATTCAAATTATAATCTATACACTACTATACAACTATTATCTGACAAATGTGCTCTGGACAGTCGTCTAGTTATCTCTGATGAGCTGGAACTATGAGACGACCTTGACCAAGATGAGCCGGGAGATGAGCTCCGATCTTGGATAGATATCGATTGCGTATATTTGCGTCAGTTCTTGGTCTGCTAAGCAACCGATGTCCATCTATCTGTCTAGCTCTCTCAGCGTCCAGGGCAGCTTGCCTGTAATATAAAAGAAATTAGTACCAACAAAAAAACGTTCCAAAATTTAGTCTCAAGATTTTATCTGTATCTCATGCTATCATTAAGATTATCTAAAGGGAGTGACCGGCAATGTATGGTGGTTGAACTGAGATTGCAGTATTGAAGAGAAAGTATTAAGGATTTTTTTTTGAGAAATATAAAACGTTTTAAAGATTTATGATTACTGAACTTTGGGTGCAAAGTCGACGTTCAAAATCATGAATTTGGGTGGGTACGTATTGAATCGTTTTTTTTGTTTTAAATTATTAAATAACGACGACAAAAAATATTGTAAATATTCTGTAGTAAACTAATTAGATGTTTAAGAACATATTTCTCAAAAGAAATTTGTCAATAAATCAATGTTAGAATCAATTATTTCGTTTTCAACATTGTATTGAATTTCTTATTTTCTGTGAATTTGTTCGCAGATTTCGACAAATTCTTCAAATGTCGTCTTTTCAATCAAAATTCCAGAAAATCCGCAGAAAATCATTGTGAATAATGAGAGATTATAGAAACTAATAATTGAATAAGATTTCTTATTTTCGATGATAAGAGATAATTTTTATTTTCTTCCTGAACAACTAATCATTTTACTGAGAATCCTATTACATTTTTGTCGTCGTTATTTAATAATTAAAAAAACGATTCTCAAGACGTACGCACTCAAATTGATGATTTTTAACGTCGACGTTGCGCTCAAACTCAGAAATTATAGATATATGTCTCAAATAAATCCTAAAAAATTTCTCTAAAATACTGCAACCTCAGTTCAACTACCATAGATTGCCGATCAATTCCTTTTAAACACTGTTGTTGCATTAAGTTATCACACTGAACAAGGTTTTATATGGTTGTTTAGGCGCTGATCCTTGAAGTGGTTAAACGATGCGAGGGCCACGACTTTCTGTTCTGGCGTGGGGGAGTTGGTTCTCTGTCTCTTTCTTATGTACNCTAGCTTCCTTTCAGACTCTCTCCTTTCTGCAGTTTACGCTTCTAGCTTCCTTTCAGACTCTCTCCTTTCTGCAGTTTACGCTTCTAGCTTCCTTTCAGACTCTCTCCTTTCTGCAGTTTACGCTTCTAGCTTCCTTTCAGACTCTCTCTCCTTCCTGCAGTTTACGCTTCTAGCTTCCTTTCAGACTCTCTCTCCTTTCTGCAGTTTACGGTTACTTGGTTACTTTTCTGAGTCGCTTTGCGGTCTACTTATTTCCTACTTTAACTCCAAGTTCCGTTGCGGTATGTTCCGGTATTTTTTGTTCTTTTATTTATTCTTCACCAACCTTTTACTGTGTTAACCTGTTTGTGTGGGGCCCGTTTTCCGCCTTTGCGGATTCGGCCCCGCCGTCCTATTTCCTTTTTTCATAGACTATTTTCAGGGTTATGTAACCCTCGACTTCAGGCTGACCTGCATCTACCTCTATCGTACTCTTACTCCTACTCCCTCAGTGCCCGAACAGGTAGCTCGTGTTCAATTTAAGACAAGGACGGAGGTTTTTTTGGGTAAAGTTCATATATTATTACTATATCCAACAAACTATCCAACTACAACAGTACTCTGTTACACAGTTGTACTTAATAAATGAATACATGTACTTCGATCATTGAAATGTTGTAATATTTAAATTGTTAAAACAAATCGCACTGAAATAAAAATTTAAATCTTAAATTATTACTGGTAAAAATAGGACAAAAGGGCGCCCAAAACAACTTATCAATGAGCCAATTTTTATCCTAATACCCAAGGAAACAGTATTGTTCTTCGGTTTAAGCAAATAAGCAAATAAACACAAAGACAACAAAAAACCCTCAGCTTTTAAATTCAACCGTTGTAATTTAAAAAATTTACAGAAAGTTTTGCATTTTAAAGTAAACCATTGTAATTTTGAAAATTCTAAAGAATGTTCAACAAAAAGCGTAATTGTAATGTTTTAATTTGCAAATGTGCAGAACGAAAACGTCACGTAAATGCAAGCAAATCAAATCAAATCACAAGGGGCGGGGATGAAAATGGGCTCCAGTAGTGGATTGGAGGTTCAAGTCCTTTCCGTGTCCTGGTTTTTCAGCCTGGACTTCTTTTTATATTTAGGAAGAAGTTACAACAACCGTTTACTGAAAGGCGCGAAGTTCCTTGCCACATGACCAAATTTGAGCCATGCCTCACTTTTGGACCTCCTCCATGCGAAATTTACCCCTTAATTGGGCAAAAGTCGCATGGCTGAGGTCTCCCCAGCGAGTGTTTAGGTTCAATTGTGAATTTTGAATAGCTAGAATTATGTAGTGTAATATTTAAACTTGTTTAACTAGCAAATTTGCTATTAATGTACGTCAATGAGCAAGAGTTTTAAGCAACTTTTTCAACCTTAATTATCTTCCAGTCTCAAATATCTCAAAATAAAGAAATTATGAATGATAACTTGTTATTTTAAAGTTGTCCATCGTAAAATACTCAAAAAAATACTTCTAATTAAATGGAAATAACTATTTTTAATGTGAAGTTTTGTGGCTCAAACGATTCAAAACCTTTCTCTGGGATACGATTGCTAATATATCTTCATTTTCGATCTGTACTGGAAAAAATCTCATTCATTTTCTTGTGAATCATTAGTGATCTTTTTAATTTTAAGTAAACGGTCTAGAAAAAGATAGACAATTCCTTTCAGATCAAATATTGACTGCTGAATTCTTGAAAACTTTCTGAAAATAGGTTTTGATCAAAATTAAAGCTAACCTTGCATCGTCGAATAGGTTTTGATCAAAATTAAAGCTAACCTTGCATCGTCGAATATCTGTCTCTCACTTATCGACATGTTAAGATAACCGGTCGTAGAACAGTCGCAGAACCAGATACAGACAGTCGAGGTCAGAGACAGGAACAACCAGCCGAGGAAGAACAACATTAACCACGTGTATCCATACTCGTCTGCGATCAATCCAGCGGCCATCACAATCAGAGCACACCCCAAGTTTTGAATTGCCTGTAAGAAAAAAACTAAATACTTTAATTGCAAGATGTCTTAAATTTTTATCCTTCCGAGTTTGTGGTTTTACATAATTTCCTCAAACATCAGACAACTTGTGTAATCTATGAGGAAATCGTTCAGCAGTGCAGATAAAACTGTTATTTTATTAAATAAGAATTAAATAAAACCTGAGAAAAACCTCACATAAAATTTGAAAAAAGTACGCTGCTTAATACACAGTACACACACACTTCATGATGAAATGTTCCCGAATAGTTTGTTAGTCTTAAGTCATATTAGAAGACCATACAAGCTTACATCTAAGGAAAGGTGTAGTAGTTCTAATTTTAAAACCTCCGTAAAAAACTTCCCTATCGCGATAACCATAACAAAATTAAGAACTAAGCATATATACATAAGCAGCCGACAAATTGAAGTCAGTTAAATAAAAAGAAAAAAAATTGGGATTTAAACGTAGCAAATGGACTGAGCTAACCTGCATAAGACCGTATGCGGTCCCCAGCTGATATTCAGGTATGATCAGAGCAGCGATCGGCCAAAGTGCCGAGGCTAGAAGGCTGTATGCTACTCCCAAACATGAGATAGATATGAACGGATTCACACTGTTTATACAAAATTATTTCATATTTGACACTTCAATCAATAAGTAACAAAATAAAATCCAAGGAAATGAGCCTAGGCAGCACTGAGTGGTGATTTTCTTTTTAAAGCACTTTTGGCCCATTTTAATCTCTTTAACTGTTCCACTTCCATTCTTGGAAATTATTTTTAAAACATTTTAGTTGAATTAAAATATAATTTGTTCCTGGTGAATGCAAGAAGGCAGATACATCCAATACTAGATATAATGGCCAGAACTACCCATGATATATTCCGTCCTGTTTTATCCATGAGTAAACCAAGAAGGGGAGATGCAGGAGCAGATACAAGATAAATCAAACCTTAAACAAATATATTTAAGGAATTGTATAAAAAAAATGAAAGGATGATTAATAATGGATTATAAATTAATCAGTGCTGGGACCGGAGGCCGAATTTAAAGAATTTGAGCCGAGGTTTAAACTTAAGCCGCGGCTTAATTATTGTTGGTTTCACTTAAAATTGTATCAAATGTTTCAAGATTTAAGCCGGCGCTCAATTTAAACCGGGTTTTGGAGGATTTAAGCCGCAACTTAATTTGTTTAAATTCGGCCTCGGATTTAATGAATGATTTATAATTAGTAATTACATCAGGTTTTTAATATCTATTTGATTTCTCGAAATTCCGCAGCAAAAAAAATTATAAATTGCCGTTTTCTAACCTGTAATAAAGTTAGCAGAGTTCCCGTCCATATCAAACTCGACCTTGAAGAAGTCCTTGGCCAGGGACACGAAGGGGAATATAACCCCGTAGTAGGAGAGGCAGGCTAGGCACAAAAACCAGAAGGATAACGGAAAATCCTGACAACAATCCGGTTTTATCAAGTTTTTCCTCCCAGAAACTTTTGTTTTAACCCTATTTTGAAAACTATAATTTCTTTCTCTCGATAAATTTTGCTATGAAAAGCAACAATTTTTTCACAATTTTAAAAACCCACACAAAAAAATTGCCCAGGAAATTTCCGACTATCTTAATTATTTTTTGATAAAACTCAAATTAATGGTATGTGTGTGTCCTAAGAATCCTAATACGTCAAAGTTAACTGTAAACTAACCCGATAACTCCCCCCCCCCTCCCCCAACCTAACTTATCTCTACTCTCATTGACAAAACTATCTCTGTATATAGTTACTGTAAAAGTACCTTGACATCGGTGATTTTAACGACTTCTCCGGAGTCTCCAGGTTCAACAATGTTCAAGATTTCGTTCCTTCTCTTATCCATCCAGGCAAGGATAACACTGGACAAATAAGATATGGTTACGGTCAGCTCGCTATTCTCTTTCTGTATTCAACTGTTTTATTACCGGCCCTGTATTTAAGTATATACATTTAGGGCTAATTATTTCCCAGTAAGGAGTGGACTATTTTATTCCCTGTAAGGGGTGACTATTTATTTCCCTGTAAGTGGTGACTATTCCTCTGAAAGGGGTGACTATTTATTTCTCTGTAAGGGGTGACTATTTATTTCCCTGAAAGGGGTGACTATTTATTTCCCTCTACGTGACTATTCCTCTGAAAGGAGTGACTATTTATATCTCTGTAAGGGGTGACTATTTATTTCCCTGAAAAGGGTGACTATTTATTTCCCTGTAAGGGGTGACTATTTATTTCCCTGTAAGGGGTGACTATTTATTTCCCTGTAAGGGGTGACTATTTCCCTGTAAGGAGTGACTATTTATTTCCCTGTAAGTGGTGACTATTTCTCTGAAAGGGGTGACTATTTATTTCCCTGTAAGGGATGACTATTTCCCTGTAAGGGGTGACTACTTATTTCTCTGAAAGTGACTATTTATTTCCCTGTAAGGGGTGACTATTTCCCTGTAAGGAGTGACTATTTATTTCCCTGTAAGTGGTGACTATTTCTCTGTAAGGGTTGACTATTAATTTCCCTGTAAGGGGTGACTATTTATTTCCCTGTAAGGGTTGACTATTTCCCTGTAAGGGGTGACTATTTCCCTGTAAGGAGTGACTATTTATTTCTCTGTAAGGAGTGGACTATTTCTTTTCCCTGTCAGGGGTAACTATTTATTTCCCTGTAAGGGGTAACTATTTATTTCCCTGTAAGGAGTGGACTATTTATTTCCCTGTAAGGGGTGACTATTTTTTTCCCTGTAAGGAGTGGACTATTTCTTTCCCTGTAAGGGTAAATATATTCCAATTTGAAATAATTACCCATGTGGAGATGATTTTCAACGTTTGGGGGGGGTAAAGATTAAAAAGAAATTAAAAATAACTTATTTTTCTTCAACGAGAAAAAAGGTGTTTAATAAATTTGAAATAATATGGGAGGAAATGATTTTTCAAGAACTTATATTCCCCTGTTACCTGCAGAAAAATGATGCAACACAAAAACCTCCAGCAGTAAGAAGAGTCCATCCTATAACCGTTGGACCATAACTATCTCTTTCAGCGATTAGATCTAGCTCCTGGGACCCATTCAGATAACTTTCTTCGAAGAGGTTTTCCTCCCAGAACAGGTTCATACTGTGGTTCATGGCTGCGTCCCTCTCTAAGGTCTGGTTCTTTATGTATTGGAAGAGAGGACCCATGAGAAGAAAATTCACTGTGGAGCCAACCCGAGCAATACTCAACTAAAGAGTAAACATCTATTAGAGATCCTTTAATTCCAAATCTCTGGCACAAGTCAAAATTAAGAGCAAAATTAAGAGCAACAAAAATGAAATAAATTTTTGTTCGAACGTTTCCCCCAACCAACCCCTCAAATATAATTTTCACCTGAAATCCAAAAACCATGTTGAGCTCCTTTCCCTTAAACCATGAAACAGCGTAGGTGTTCTGTGCCACGGAAAGGGATTCTCCTCCAATCCCAAACACGAACCTCCCGACCTCCATGACCCAGAGCCTGTCCAGGAACCCGCCCATACTGAAGATGATCTGCCCAAAGATGATGATGAATGCGAAGAGCATAGTTCCCAATCTTATTCCGAAAACCCTAAACGTAGATTTATTTTTAGATTCCATTTTCCTGAATAACCGGGAAGAAAGATGTAATACAATTTTACATCAACAAATGAGTTCGAAAGAATTGCGACTGCTTTACCTTTAAAGGGACTGTCAACGTAATTTAAAATTACCCTCAACAAACCTCCTAGAATCACATCCGTACAAACGTACTATTTAAACCTTTAAGTGATGGTGAATAATATTATTTTTATATATATATATATAATACAGAAAAACTTCGATATCTTCCTAATTGATACCGATGTAAATCAAGCAAGTAACCTTTTAAATTTCGTCGACAGTCCCTTAAATTGAGTTTTAAAGAAGGTTAAAATATATATTATATATACATTAGCTTGGTAACTCAGCGTTGCCCAGGTTGCTCATTATTAATTACTCTCACAATTTACCTGCCCTTGGTCGTAAATTCCGATTTAAAACATTTCCCCTGTAACAGTGGACCCACTCAACTTAGAATATCAAAAGTCAAAACCAAGCTAAGACATTCCCGTGATTCTCCCAAGTTCCCTTATCAAAACTTACGGCAAATCTGTCCAGGGGTTGACGAATTATGATAGGACATACAAACAAACAAACAGAGATTACTACTTTATATATATATATAATAGTAAATAGTCAACCTGTCCATTAAAAATCCGCCAATGATTGGAAGAACAACGTTTGGCCAGGAGTACCAGGCGTACAGGTTTGCAAACTGCGCCGTCGTAATGTTCATTGCATCCTTCAACTCCGACTGCAGAGCTCCAGGATTATCAAAACAGAAGTAATTTCCGAACCCGAGGAGACACATCAGGATCAAAGCAATCACCCTGTGGAGCAGAGCTTGTGGATGACACAGACAGCTTCCCTGCCATCCTTCAAGGTCTACTTCTATATCAGTGGGAGAAAAGGTTCGCTCTCTTTGTACTTCATCTGAACAATATCAAAATTACTATTAACGTATTTTCGCCCTCGTTTTCTCTCCATTATTTATTTATAACGAAGTCCACATTTGTCCTCTCAGTGACCTTAGAAAAAACGAGTAACCCGACCCATCAGCACCCCCATTAGATAATAAGATGTGACCCTCAGGGTAGGGGGCCTGTTAGGGTCGTATATTGGTAAAGTAAATACGACCTGGGCCAGGCCGCATGTCGGTTGGGTCCTCATGCAGCCCAGGCTGTTACCCCAGCCCGCCTAGTCCTGCGAGTGGTCTAGCATGTAGTTTATTATTTTATCGTATACTAGTAAATAATACGCTAATTAAAGATAAAGTTTTGCCGAGATTTTACTACAATAATCCTAATCAAAATACCTTGGTTCGGTTCATTGATAGGAATTCTACGTGGGCATTCTGATATTGTTCTCCCGCGTTTAGGAGCTTCAGATATAGGTAAAAGAGAACGACGATCGGCAGGCGAAGATCCAAGAGGAAGGAATGACCGCCGATCTGGTAAACTTCTTCCCCGTCCTAAAATGAAAATTAGCTTAGTAAAAACGATACTCTTAAATGAAAACTAGCAAAAATTACCTAACAAAGGTTCTCTTTCCGTAGGACAACTCGCCATTCTCAATCCTACAATGAAAATCATAAAAAAAAAAGACTTTAACCCCTGGAATAGTTTCCGATTACCTTGATGAGAGTGCGCATTGTTTAATTTAGAGAAAATACATTTTTAAGAGATCTCATAAATCAAGTGCATTTTCAGGCCTTTTAAACATTTCGTTTCAAGGCTTTAATATGCTTTTGTGGTTATTTTTCTGAGCGTAAACATGAAAATATAGTATAGCAAAAAAAAGGTCACAAAATTATGGGATCCCGCCATTTAGGGTTCAAAACATATCGCAAATTAAAGAATAAGCCTAAATACTGGGATTATATTCATTTACAACTTAAAACCTGATGATCTATTTTGAGGTCTGTCCTAGAGAACGATTTTTGGACCCACCCCCCTCCTATAATTTTTTTTACATATTCTTAAGCAAAATTATTATTATTTTTATTTATTGTTTTAGGGTTAGGTAAGGTTAAGACAATTTCTGGACCGAGCGCTGCGGCGATGACAAGCTAAGGGACGAACGCCACGCTAAGACAGGCCCAATGCCCAACTTTGCTTATGTGATCATATCAGATACATTTTCAAAATAAATATTAAAAGGTCTAAAACTAGAATACAAGAAAATTACCGATTTCCTCCCATAAAAATTTATTCATATTGTGTCAGACTACATTTCTTAAAGAAAACTTGTGGGTCCGCCCTAGAGACCGATTTTTGGACACCCTCTAACAGCCTTATATAAGTTTTAAGTTAATGTATTCTTTAAAATCTTCAGTTAAGTCAGAAAAAAATCTAAAATAAAGCTATGCACGGTCGACGTTGTAAACAACTCTTCGGAAAATGTGAACATTTTCCTGGCGTGAAAGTGTAATCTTTTGATGCATGTTATTACCTGGAAAAATTTAAGTTGTTGATAAAAGGAACAAAAGAGAAAAAATAATAATATGTAAATTTTCATAACATCAAAAATATACAAGAATCACGGGCCGATCATTCTCTAATTCTGAAATTAAATAGTTATTATTCAAGATTTATTGAACATAAAAATTTATCATTAATTCTTAAAGATTCCGCGCGAAAATCACAAGATCATAAGGTACTTTTTGTTTTCAGAACTTGAAATGCACAATCAGTGGCTTGGTTTGCCGCGCTACAATATTAAATAAACTATTTTGTCGTCTTTACATAAATCCGCCTTCCTCCCATCTTCGATAATTACACGAAATGGAAATGGCGCCCGATTCACAACGGTACCCTTCAAACATTTCTTATACCAATAAAAAAAACTAAATTGTAGAGGAAGAAATCCCCGAACAAGGATTATCAATTGTGTCAGAACCTGGAACTAGAGAAGACCTACTTCCTCTCCTTTATTTATCATGTATTTATATCATCTAGAAGCAATAAATGTAATTCTAAAATATCGTCCTTTTCTATTAAAAAATATGTTGAATTTTAGTAATTTTTGTACTTTGTCTTGATCTTTATTCTTAGCCGCTCACTTTAATAGAGAAACCACAATTGAAAATAATAAATTTTCAGCCAGAAAAATAAGGATATCTCGGTCATCCTTTCTTAGTTAAAGGTTTAAAGGGGTTACTTGAAATTACGTCTACAGTCCCATGGTTGGAAACCCTGGAGGTACTTCACCTTCCCTTTCCAATCTCAACATCAAAGGAATTGAGTTTTTCCCACGAATTAAATATTCTGATTCCTTTATCTTTGCAACTTGATGGTGTAATCCTTTGATTCTTCTAACTAAGATTATTTTATCTAACAGAATTCAGAGTTTAAAATATCTAAGATCTAATACATATTGGGCTGCACAGATAAAAGGATTTGAAAACTGGAGTTGTGGCAAAAACTCAATTCCTGCTCTCTTTCTTTCCACCGTTTATCGTTCCCAACTGACAGCAATACTCTTTTTTCATCCGCCATTGCCTTTTTGTGAAGTAGATTTTAACAATTCCAATTTAAAGCGGTTTTGTTGAAACGTAGGTGTCGCTTGTTGACTATAGTTGACTAATTGACTTGTAAACTCATTGTTTAGATGACTTGTTGACTCATTGACTCATTGTTTAGTTGACTTGTTGACTTAGCTCCTTAACTCAGACATAGCAAGTTGCCAATAATCATGTAAATTGATATATTTCAAACCTGCAATAAAATACAATTATAGAAAAATTAATGGCAATGTATAAACGTTATTGAATGATTAACAATGTAACTTACTATTTTATCATGTCCGGGTGATAAGAAGGCATTTGCCATTTTCTGATCTATGTTTTTACCTAGCAATTAGAATGGCCATTCTTAAGTTTGATGAGTTAGTAATTTTACTTGTTTCCAATCAAATTTAACATATTTGGTGGTGTTTTTAATCTTTCCTTCTCAAACAAAATAAATTTTTAGAAATAAAAACAAATAATTCAAGTTTCCAAAAGTTTTTTTACAAATAGAATACATAAATAGAATTATAAAACTGAAACAAAATTTAGACCTGTTTCTTTCAGTTGCATGTATTAAAAAAACATTTGAGGTCGGAATAAATTGGTCTTTTGTGATTATAATAGCTGGAAACTTTTGAATTGAAGAGATTGAGTTTAACTCTTCTAACTTCTTTGGATCAATAATTACATTCCGTCCTATTGCAAATGTCTCCAGAGTATGGGCATGGTTGTATCTTTTGCTGAAAAATTGTTAATACAATTTTCTAATACTGTCTGAAAACTCCAGTCACTAAGTCATCAGCTTTTGCACAATTCAACCTATAATGTTGATCACCCTATCACATAAATCAGCATATATTGAAGAAAATACGTCCAGAAAAATTGTAAATATATTTCTCAAATATTAATATCCGGGCAATACTGCTTTTATAAATAAGAATTCAATAGAAGCTTTAAGAACTTACACGATTGTTTGAAAATATCGCCATTTTGTACAGTGAAACCCTTAATAACGAATACATCGAAAGAATTCATCAAATGTCGTATTCTTCACTTTCTGATAATGGAATGTTGAAGATATTTAGTTTTTTAATTAAATGATTATATGGAACTCTTTAAAACTGTTCCCGCATATTCATGGCTATTTATTTATTTTCACAAATACTGAAATTTACGTAATATAGTATAAAACTCATTGAAAATTGTCAAGACGACATTTGATAAATTCTTCCGATGTATTCGTTATGAAGGGTTTCACTGTATATTTTATTAATTACAATTAGATATATCAATATTAATGAGTATTGAATTGATGTGAAGAAATAAAGAATATACCTTGCATGCTTAAACTTCGCTAAATTGATTTGGCACGCGAACCTAAGTGTCGTAAATTAACAGAAAATATTAATTAATGTGAATTTAAATATCATTTATATGTTTTTTTAATGTTCATACTTTAATTTTCGATTTTTTTTATTTAGTTATTTAGAATATAATTACATATCTCTTTAAATATACTTATATATATCATCAACATTCATTATAATAGCTTTCAAGCAAAATTTCATGGTCCGTAGTAAAATCTCAAGGTCTGGAGTAAAATCTCAGGGTCTGGAGTAAAATCTCAAGGTCTGGAGTAAAATCTCAGGGTGTGGAGTAAAATCTCAAGGTCTGGAGTAAAATCTCAGGGTCTGGAGTAAAATCTCAGGGTCTGGAGTATAATCTCTGGGTCTGGAGTAAAATCTCAGGGTCTTAAGTAAAATCCCAGGGTCTGAAGAAAAATCTCAGGGTCTGGCTTACAATCTTAGGGCCTGGAGTATAATCTCAGGGTCTGAAGTATAAATTCTGGAATTTTACTTTAAATCCTGGAATCAATACCCCAAACACTGGAATTTTACTTTAAACCCTGGAATCATTAATCCAAACGCTGAAATTTTACTTAAATTCTGAATTCATTACTCCAAACCCTAAAATTTTTCTCCAAATCTTGGGATCTTTACTCCAAACACTGGAATTGTGCTCTAAATCCTGGGATCATTACTCCAACACTTGGAATTTTACTTCAAATCTTGGGATCGATACTCCAAACACTGAGATTTTACTTCAAAACCCTTGGATCATACTGCAAACCCTTGAATTGTACTCCAAATCTTGGAATCATTATTCCAAACACTGGAATTTTACTTCAAACCCCTGGGATCATTACTCCAAACCATGGAATTTTACTTCANACTTCAAACCCCTGGGATCAATACTCTTGGATCTTTACTTCAAACTCCTGGGATCATTACTCTTGGATCTTTACTTCAAGCTCTCACGATCAAACTCCCTCCCCTCCAAGTTGAAAATTTGTAATGCGTAAATGTAATCTGTAATTGATTTTCTATGGATTTATCAGTTCTTTAAAACACATATTTATCTTTATTAATTGTTCTTTAGATCTAATATACATAATATACGTCATTCCGATATCTATAATCTATATTATTGTTAGTTAAAAATACTTTAAATGCATTTCTCAAATAAACTTTTCAATACAAGTTGGTACATTTTTCTAAATGTGAAAAAAATTGTATTTTTTTTGTAAAATTTTTCTAAATGTATTTATTCTTGAATAATATTTATGAGTTGATAAAAGGAAGAGATAATGTTGCTTCTCTTAGTTTATCCAAACTAATATTATCTCCTTGAAGCCCAGTATGAGAAAGAACCGGAGGAACCATCCCTTGAAGATGAATTTTCTCCAGTAGCTTTTTTTCTAGAGCAACTATTAGACTGATGGTTTCATCTATAACTTCCTGTTTTTTCAGTTTCTCACCCCTGGGTAACAGTTTTCTTAATTTTCTCATTTCTCTTCGTTCTTCTCTTTTCCTGTATTTTCTCACAATCTTTCTTGCTGCTCTAACCTTCTCAACCCTTGTGATTCTCTCTACCTCAGGACACACTAATGGTGCACACATGGTTCGGTTTCAAGCCTAATAAGATAAATTCGATATCAATATTTAAAAAAAAATTCACTATTCACAAATAATAAGCTATGTACAGGAAGTCCAAAACCCTGCAAGCCTCTCCATGTTAATATTTGTGACAGCCTAATACAACTTTTTAAATGTCTAATCTTTTAAAGGAACTGAGTTTTTTGCCACAACCTTAAATCCCTATATTTATACCTTTTATATTTCAAACTTATACTTTTTTATCAAACCTAATTCATAGTTTGATATCAGAATTTGGGGCAAAGACTCAATTCCCTTTCTAAATGTCCCGAAAATTAAATATAAAGATATTTGTTCCTGTATCGAACTTTTATCAATACTTGTGTTTTTACAACCTTTAATATCAACTTACTGGTAAATGATGACGTTTTAATCGTTGAATCTTTTAGAACTTGTATAATGGTAAACCAGGTTTTAGTCATTACTAACCCTAGTTTAATCCGTTCACACACCTGTGCTACTTTTTTGAAGAAAAAAATTGTTAATATCAAAAAATATTTAAATTAAGACTTTTCAGGACAAAGTTCAGAAAAATCAAACCTTTTTTTCGGTGAAAAAAAATATTTGCATACATGCACATTGCGTACATGTATTTATTGAAAGTCTTACCTTAGCAGCTGGATCACGTATTCGATGGGGTTTCGTAAAAGCAAACTACTCGAAAAACGAAAACATCGTAACTGATGTTAAGGTGGGATCTAGTGGATGGATTGATTTGAATAAATTAAGGTCGAAGCTGGATCAAGTAGTTTTGGTCGGAGCTGGATCAAATATTAAGGACAGATTCCGGTCTGAGAAGGATCAAGTGGTTCAGGTCAGAGCTGGATCTGGGATAGGTTCAGGTCGGAGCTGGATCTAGTGTAAAGGATAGGTTCAGGTTGGAGCTAATTCTAGTGTAATGGAAGGGGTTAGGTCGGAGATTAATCTAGGATAGATTCAGGTCGGAGCTGGATCTAGGATAGGTTCAGATCGGTGCTGGATCTAGGATAGGTTTAGTTCGGAGCTGGATCTAGGATAGGTTTAGGTCGGAGCTGGATCAAATACTGAAAACCAATTCTAGATTCTACTTGAGGTGCATATATCAGGATTGACCAGGGCTGTAGGACTACAACAGTGCAATTTATTCAAATTTTAAAAAAAGTTTTTAAAAAAACATTTCTGATAGATAACAATTTTAGATAAAAGAATAAAGAAAAATATATATTTGTGTGATAATTATGAATCATATTTAACCCCAGACAATTTTGTTTAGTCCCTGAATTCCACCTGATGCATTAGGGCAGGTGGAGCCCATTTTGCATTTGTCTAGAACAGTGCACTTCAGAATTCTACAAAACTCTCAAATATTTAAATGTACTCATGAAAATATATAATTTTATTAGCGATTGAAACTCCATTTTCCCCGAGGACGGAGATAATCGAAGGGTTTTTGTTGCAGATGTACCACTCCTGTCTTTGCTCCAGGTGTACTAAACAACTTGATCCCAGGTAGTTATCAGAGTTTCACTGGATTTCAATTATTTTAGATATTTTTCATTCTAGCCTCTCCTTAATATTATTTCTTATTTTACACCTTTCTATATGCTGTTTTTTTCTACACCTTTCTACATTCTTTCTTACTCTACACCTTTCTACATTCTTTCTTACTCTACACCTTTCTACATTCTTTCTTATTCTACACCTTTCTACATTCTTTCTTACTCTACACCTTTCTACATTCTTTCTTACTCTACACCTTTCTACATTCTTTCTTACTCTCCACCTTTCTTCATTCTTTTTTACTCTACACCTTTCTACATCCCTTCTTACTCTACACCTTTCTACATTATTTCTTACTCTACACCTTTCTACATCCTTTCTTACTCTACACCTTTCTTCATTCTTTCTTACTCTACACCTTTTTACATCCTTTCTTACTTACACCTTTCTACATTCTTTCTTACTCTACACCTTTCTACATTCTTTCTTACTCTACACCTTTCTACATCATTTCTTACGCTACACCTTTCTTCAATCTTTCATATTCTACACCTTTTCTACATTCGATCTCTTGTTCCACACTCTTCTACATTCTTTCTTACTCTACACCTTTATTCATTCTTTCTTATTCTAAACCTTTCTTCAATCTTTCATATTCTACACCTTTCTACATTCGATCTCTTGTTCCACACTCTTCTACATCCTTTCTTACTCTACATCTTTCTTCATTCTTTCTTATTCTAAACCTTTCTTCAATCTTTCATATTCTACACCTTTCTACATTCGATCCCTTGTTCCACACTCTTCTACATTCGTTCTTACTCTACACCTTTCTTTATTCTTTTATATTCTAAACCTTTCTTCAATCTTTCATATTCTTCACCTTTCTACATTCGATCTCTTGTTCCACACTGGTCTACATTCTTTCTTACTCTACTCCTTTCTTCATTCTTTCTAATTCTAAACCTTTCTTCAATCTTTCTTATTCTACGCCTTTCTACATTCTTTCTCATTCTACACCTTTCTACATCCTTTCTTACTCTACACCTTTCTACATTCGATCTCTTGTTTCACACTCTTCTACATTTTTTGTTTTCTAATCCTCTAACTAAATATTCTTTATTGGTATATTTATTCTTACAGGGACTGTCGTCTTCCATCTGATTGATAATATGAGGAGTTTTTAATTCTGATAATTCGTCAAATGTTTCTGAAGCAAGAAATTCGCAAGTCACTTCTCTATAGAGAAAATACCACAAATTAAATAATTAGGTTTCACAAAGAAAAAAATGGATATATAATTCTTACTTGCTCAGACAACGCCTTAAAGGGGACTGTCGCGAATAGGACCTGCCACTCTATTAATGAATGGTTTCTTGATTTTACGTTTACATTCTCTTTAAATCACTACTACATATATTTCTGAAGTGTTGCTAGTAAAAAACTAGTTTTTATTAAAAAACGTCTGCTTCTGAACAGGTTTAATTTTACAGGTTGCATTTAGGTTGCAAGCACTCAGACGTTGTACATTAAGGTTTTCAACCTATTCAAGATTTTGCCAGGTCACGCACTAAACTCCTTAGTTTATATCCTTGAAATTTGCATTATTGAGATCAACTGAGAGGATTAAGAATTACGGAGATAATAAAGAATTATGGTTTAAAATAGGATAAGATAAAAAATTACAGAGTTTGCACTTGACTGACCATCTGAGAGGATGAAAAATTACAGACTTGGAACCCTCTGTGAGAATAAAATATTTCAGAGTTGGAACCTTCTAAAAGGATAAAGGATTGAACAATTGGAACATTCTGAGAGGATGAAGAATAGCAGAGTTGAAACCTCCTGAGAGGATATAATATTGCAGAGTTGAAACCTCCTGAGAGGATACAATATTGCAGAGTTGAAACCTCCTGAGAGGATAAAATATTGCAGAGTTGAAACCTCCTGAGAGGATAAAATATTGCAGAATTGAACCCTCCTGAAATGATAAAATATTGCAGAGTTGAACCCTCCTGAGAGGATAAAATATTGCAGAGTTGGATCTTTCTTAGAGGATAAAGAAATACAGAGTTGGAACCCACCGAGAGGATAAAGAATTGCAGAGTTTTAACCTCCTGAGAGTATAACGAATTACAGAGTTGAAACCTCCTGAGAGTATTAATAATTTTTAGATTTTTAGTATCTGTGATTATTTCTCATCTATGTCTCAGACTCCTGAGACAGTTACGATCAGGTTGTATTTTGCATCTTTACACTTTAGACATACTTTTAAAAATCCTTTGCACTAAATACTGGTTCTTTAAATCCAATTTGCACTAAATACTGGTTCTTTAAATCGTTTCATATTCATATTGTTAGGTTACGGATTATTTGGAAAGTAAAACCCTAAAAATAATAAAGTTATTTTAATTATCAAACTTTTTTATGTAGTTTAAGTATAATTTAATGACGCTCAGTGCCTGATACAGAGTGTCCCAAAAAAAGGGAATTAATTATTTAAGTTATAGTTAATCAATGGAAATTCTTTGTTATAAAATTTCCAAAATGTGGTTTGACCTTTCTAATTCAAAATCTAATTCAAAATCTAAAATTAAAGAGGATCTCTATGTCGTCTTTAATTTGTCATAATTAGGACACCCTCCCAAGGAGTAAGAAATAGAAGGGAGATACAACTGACGCGGCCCGCCATACCATATGATTACACTTGCTTTGCAAACGGGTACTCCATTTGTATAAGAAATATTTAGATTCAGGTTATTTGTATCCTTGGTAATTGTACATCAGACAAATATTTCTTTTTCAAATGGAGTACCGTCTGCAAAGCATGTATAATCCTGAAAGGGCGGGCCGCGTCAGTTATATCTCCCTTCTATTTAATACTCCTTGCACCCTGCACATTAAAACAAAACAAAGATAGAATGGTTTGGGAACAAAAGTCCAATATCATGTATTTTTCTTTTTTATGTATATCTTTCGTTTTGGATAAATTACGTTTGTAAAACCTTGTTTTAGATGCAAACATTGTTATCTTTTAAAAAGTAATCAAGTAATCAGAAAGGAACTGATTTCTTACCTCAAGCTCTAAATTTATCATTCCTTTTTCGTTGCAACCTGATTTTGATATCTCAAAATTTGGCTATTTGATCTACTAGAATTAATAGTTTGAAATATTATAGTTCATACGAGAACTTGTTGCAAAAATATTAAAATTAATCATGGTTTCTCTGAATTTAGTTTCGACAATTATTTAAAATCAATACTCTTCCATCCCTAAATCTATGGAATTACCCGACTGTAGAGAGTCAATATTTGTTTAAATATGACCTGGTATTCCTGGTATTCTGAAGATAAATATTGCTATGTTTACACTCAGTGATAGGATCAATCCATCTTTAATATATTTATCTAGGATCAGATATATATATATTATCTTACAAAATCCATCTTTAATATATCTATCCAGGATCAGATATATATATATTATCTTACACAATCCATCTTTAATATATTTATCCAGGATCAGATATATATATTATCTTACACAATCCATCTTTATATATTTATCTAGGATCAGATAATTATATATTATCTTACACAATCCATCTTTAATATATTTATCTAGGATCAGATATATATTATCTTACACAATCCATCTTTAATATATTTATCCAGGATCAGATAAAAATATATTATCTTACAAAATCCATCTTTAATATATTTAACTAGGATCAGATATATATTATCTTACACAATCCATTTTTAATATATTTATCCAGGATCAGATATATATATATTATCTTACACAATCCATCTTTAATATATTCATCCAGGATCAGATATATATTATCTTACACAATCCATCTTTAATATATTTATCTAGGATCAGATATATATATATATATATATTATCTTACACAATCCATCTTTAATATATTTATCCAGGATCAGATATATATATATTATCTTACACAATCCATCTTTAATATATTTATCCAGGATGAGATATATATATATTATCTTAAACAATCCATCTTTAATATATTTATACAGGATCATATATATATATATATATTATCTTACACAATCCATCTTTAATATATTTATCCAGGATCAGATATATATTATCTTACACAATCCATCTTTAATATATTTATCCAGGATCAGATATATTTATATATTATCTTACACAATCCATCTTTAATATATTTATCTAGGATCAGAAATATATTATCTTACACAATCCATCTTTAATATATTTATCCAGGATCAGATATATATATATTTTCTTACACAATCCATCTTTAATATATTTATCCAGGATCAGATATATAAATATTTTCTTACACAATCCATCTTTAATATATTTATACAGGATCATATATATATATATATATTATCTTACACAATCCATCTTTAATATATTTATCCAGGATCAGATATATATATATTATCTTACACAATCCATCTTTAATATATTTTTCCAGTATCAGATATATATATATATTATCCTGAAATATGCAGGTACAGCAATTGATATATTAAACTCATTTTTCCGCGGCATTTGACCTTAAATATGTTGAGAATACGATATTATAAAAAACATTTGCTCTGTTTTCATATATCTGGGATTCACTGTAGAACAATTTATGTTGAACATTTTAATTCTTTCATCCGCATAGATCCTAATCTTTTTACTCTCTCAGCTGTTTGCTAGAAACATTTCGTGAATACACCTTAATATCTTCCTTTTGAATCTTTTTGTTACTCGTGCAGTTGACTTTACACTCCTTATTCACAGTACATCTCAGATGTCATTTTTTCGGAAAAAGTAAATTAGTACGATTTAATAAAGATCTGCCCAATAAATCAGCTCAGCACATTCCTGCTCTGTAAATCAGCGGGTTTTAAGCCAAAACAACAGGTTTTGGAAATAAGCTGAAATAGTTAATCAGCTCAGCACGTTTTAAGCAAGAACTAATAAACTAATCACCACATTTAAATTAATAACTATTATAAGTTAATCATCACTTTTTCAGAAAACATTGATACGTTATTCAGAACGTGTAAAGCAAGAACTGATAAATTTATCAGCATGTGCAGAAAGTTAATCCGCAAGTTTTAAGCGAAACCTGATAAGTTAATCAGCACGTATTTAGCAAGAACTGATAAGTAAATTGGTAAGAACTGAAAAGCCAATTGGCAAGAACTGAAAAGTAAATTGGCAAGAACTGAAAAGTAAATTGGCAAGAACAGGATAAGTAAATTGTCAAAGAACTCTAAAGTAAATTAGCATGCACTGATAAGTAAATTAGCAAGAACTGATATGTAAATTAGCAAGAACAAATAAGTTTAATTTAGCAAGTTTTACACTCGCATCCATATTTGCAACATGATGTTTTAGACCTTAGAAATTTCAAAGTATGAGTTCTGAGGCCGAATTTAAAGAATTTTAGCAGCGGCTTAAATTTGAGACGCGGCTCAAATTTGGTTGGTTCCACTTCGAATTGTATTCAATGTTTCAAGATTTAAGCCGACGACGCTCAATTAAAACCGGTTTTTGGCGGAACTGAGACACGGATCAAATTCATTAAATTCGGACTCTGTCAGATCAAATATTTTGAAATATTAAAGATTTAAATAAACCATCGGGTTGGAAGGATCTAGGGATTACCTAAAAGAGAAAGTGTTTTGTTCCTATACGTCTAAATTACTAATCCAAAACAGATATCATACAGGGTCTATAGGACATAGGTGTTGAGTGAACTCACATTCCATCTCTTCTTCCACGTTTACTAGAAAACAGATATCATACAGGGTCTATAGGACATAGGTGTTAAGTGAACTCACATTCCATCTCTTCTTCCACGTTTACTAGAAAACAGATATCATAAAGGGTCTATAGGACATAGGTGTTGAGTGAACTCACATTCCATCTCTTCTTCCACGTTTACTAGAAAAGTGACTCTTTCTGAAGTCATTACATTTTTTGTTTATGTTCAGTTTTCAATTTTTTGATCTTTTAAAGTAGCAAATACAAAAAGTATGAAATCAAAACAGAAATTAAATAACAAAAAAAATGTCCAGCTGCATATTTATCTATTAATTTCGCTTTTCAGCCATCCATTCATTTATCTTTCTATCTATCCATCCATCCGTTGGTCTATTCTGTTCTTGATTAGGACTAATATCCTGGGAGTTTACATCCTGCATAGAATAATCTTCTGTCTTATCTACTCTTCTATGCATATCTATCTATTTATCTATCAGAGGCGTATTCAGGGGGGGCTATGGAGGCTAAGCACCCCCCTGGACCAGTGAAATATAATGATTTTAGGGGGTTTTCAGGCCCCAACGGGTGCTTAGCCCCCATGGAAAGAAAAAAATGTAAGCCTCCCGGACAAATTCCTGAATACGCCCCTGCTATCTATCTATCTATCTATCTATCTATCTATCTATCTATCTATCTATCTATCTATCTATCTATTTATCTATCTCTATATATATCTATCTATCTATCTATATCTCAATATACAGATAGAAAAGAAATTAATATTTGTTTCAATATATGTTGTTATAAGGCTACTTCTCATTTGATACTGTGAAAACCAGAAAACTTTGAATTAAGAATACTACTTTTATATACTACAGATATTACTTGAAATAGTTAAATGAACATGAGATTGTGTAATGTAAACAGACAAAATTCACTTAATAACTAATTTAATAAGTTGTTGGTAAAATGAATTGATTTGTAACAACGTCAAAATATACATTTCAGTGTTGCTCTAACGTCTTTATGTTTCGCAGTTCTCTGGTTCTAACGGTAGTTGATCAATAAAACAATTATTTCACTTTCTATATTACAATCCTATTTTAAAGAAATTAAAACGAAAAAGCTTTCTATTATGATCTCATGATCCAATGATTCTATAATAGGGATGCTGGATATAGATTAAAAACCGTAATATCCAGGTACAGGACACTCCGTTTTGATAACTTTTTAATAATAAAGAAATAAAGAAGGAAAAAGCTTTCTATTATGATCTCATGACCCAATGATTCTATAATAGGGATGCTGGATATAGATTGAAACCCGTAATATCCAGATACAGTCTGATACTCCAGGGACTCAATAGGATAATGTTAGGTAGAGGATCCATTAGAAATCAATTTATATCTAGATAATAACTGGGCTTCGTGGACATATTATCATTTTGTTTGTATTGATTCAATGCCCGCCTGTCATCCTTATATATAACTTCCTGGCATAAATGTGATATATATATACAACATAAATATTGTTTTCTTCTATATATCTTCCTGGCATAAATGTTATATATATATATATACAACATAAATATCGTTTTCTTCTATATATCTTCTTGGTACATATGTTATATATACAACATAAATATTGTTTTCTTCTATATATCTTCCTGGCATAAATGTTATATATATACAACATAAATATTGTTTTCTTCTATATATCTTCCTGGTATAAATGTTATTTATATAACAACATAAATATTGTTTTCTTCTATATATCTTCCTGGCATAAATGTTATTAAAGAATGTTTTCTTCTGCTGGTTGTTTAAGGCAAGGCAACTTTGATTAACATTCTTATATATTGTGTTTAAATTCTATTTGAGGGAAGGTTTAAGAAAATTATGGGAGAGATGAATTTAAAATTGATCGCTTTCTGATTTATCTGAAAAGAGAATTTAACTTAAACTATATGAATCCTAAAATGCTAAATCAAATCAGTTTTCTCTCATCCTACTAAGCAGCACAGGTGTTCATTTTTGTTACGACCCTTGGATGACGATATATATCAATTTGTCTTCACAGAAACATCTGATAGAAATGAAATGAGTTCTTATCTGCTTTTTACTTAATTGTTCCAAGTCTTATTTCACTTTCTCGTACACTCTAGAAATAAGTTCGAAAGACGAGGAAAAAATAAGAAAAAATTGAGACTTTGCCACAAACTTAGATTTTTTAAAAATCACTTTAAATCTTCAACCCGCTGTCGTAGACCTTTGATGTTTCAACTACTAAATTCTGATAGATCAAATATTATAAGTTCAAAATAAAAAAGGTTTACAGCATTCGGTTGCAAAGATACAGGGATTAGAAAATTTGACTTTGTGGCACAGACTCAATTCCTTTAAAATATTAATAGCTTCAGCGAGCCTTATAGACATACTAGGTTTTTAGGGCGCTTCGCGCCCATAATCTTTTATAACTTTTAATCGTGGCTTTATCTGTGAGAATCTTCTCTTTGAAAAGTTTAAAAAAATTTAATTTGCGGATTTCATAATATTTTTTCGCGCATTTTCAAAATTTTTCTAAATTAAATAATTTAAGATATTAAATATTTTAATATTACATATTTAAAGTCTGATTAGCATACTTGAGGTCCCACACAAAATTTGGGCCTGATCGGTTCAGGCGTTTTGACGCTTTTTGGATACAAACAGACAAGTTAAATTTATATATAGAAGTGGAAAATGAAAAAAATAAGTTTTTATCATTTTTGAAAAATAAATTAGTGATGAGAATATCTAAATGATATAATAAAACTAGTTTAATCATAAATAAACGATTTAAAATATTCTCAGGGTTGTCCTAAACATTTGACAAACGTTTAAAAATAAATAACATTGAAAGCTAAGAATTTCAAGAACTTGTCAGTTTCCCATTTCGCTTTAACTTAGTTCCATAATTCTAATATTTTGTCAAAACTAATCTATCTAATTGATATCATGAAATCTCAGGGTCGAACATTCTTTGTAGAAATCGTGAAATTTAATGCTGAGATTTATCAATTATCAATTTTTTTCAGATCAATGACCATAAAACTAAGATTGAGATTTTAAATGATTTTAATTTATGATCAAAAGATGGAACGACAAATAAAGATTTTCGACCAAGCCCCTGTTTGCAGTCTGGCAATTCAAAAAAAATTTCATTTTCCATTTTCTCGACCTTTGAACTCTGATGAAACCAATCCTATTTATATAATCTAATGTATCCAGGTTGTATGTTGTGTAAAAGTTAAATCCCTAAGCACTATAAAGTTAAATCCCCTCCACACATTACAAGGATTAGACTGTCTAGTTTATCTAGCTCAGGGTAGGTAATTGGGTAGAAACCTAGTCATTGCTTAGTGTAGGATATACAACAAATGTTTGTTGCTCCGAACCTTAAGTAAACAAGGATTGTAAACAAAGGGAAGTTAACTAACAATCTCCAAGCATTAAGTTTATAGAGAACGGGGGGAGGGGGGGGGGGGGGGCATAGTTTTCCAATAAAGGCCGGCCCTAATGTTTCCTTTAGCCCATTCCCCCCCCCCCCTCCACTATTTTTTGGCCGCTTATTTATTTGAATATCCAATGAGTAGGATTTCAAGAAAAAAATTAAAATATATGTGTAGCTTGAGATATCCAGATTAGAAATAAGTGATAATCAGTCAATCAATCAATCAGCAGAACCGGTGCAGAAGGAAGTTTGGCGTATATTTAACAAATCTGATTTTGTGTAAACTACATAAATGTTGCAACCTCATCATTAAGACAAACGCATCGGAGACGTTCTCTGATCCACCGCTGTCGTCCTGGAAATAATCTGGCTAAAAGTACGTTTCTTCTCAACACTGTAACAATGTTCGACCAGATAACGTACGGCTCCGACTGTGTGCGTCCTAATTATCTACTAATCAGATAAGCCTCCATAAAGAATCTAACGTGAGGCATCTAGAGGCCATCGTCTCCCTAAGTACGTCCTTAGACGGACCTTCTTCATGCGTTCGTTGGGAAAGTACGGCCTCAGTGGGCGGGATAAACATCGTCTATAATGATACATCTAATTACGCATATGTTGGTCTAGTTCCCCCTACAGGGTCTACATTAAATCTGATTCCGTGTTTATTAAAAAGTTCCAACCTACAGAAAGAAATGCGCATGATATAGATCATCATTAATATTTCATTCAGTGCACTTTTCAACAAACTACGGATCGAAAACGAATTTATAGTTTTCACATAATTCCCCTGAAATTGTTGCAAATTTTGAAATCTATTTCAGTTAGATTAATGGTAATACGGTTGTAATATTTAGGTAGACACTTCAGCACAGGAAAGGTTTGAGTCTGTCTCCAACATCTGTTGTGTCTTAAACCCTGAGAATGAAATCATAAGGTTAGCTAGGATAGAGGAGGTCAGGAGGTGCTGAGAAAGGTTGGAACAAATATACGATGGTTTAGGAACCATATGGTGCGGAGCAGACAATTACTTACAGGCACAAACATACAACTCAAACCTTTACTTTGTTATTGCATAGCTTTCAGCTTGATGGAACCTGTATACAACTCATACTACAGGACTCAGTATGGAAGAAGGGGAGATGGAGAGATTTCAGGGAGTAAAGATGGAGAAGGGATTGAGAGAGAAGGTGTTATTAGGGAGTAATGTATTGGTGGTAAATGGAAGGATGATGAAGATGAGGATGATGAAGATGGAAGACCATAGATGAGGATGGAAGTGTATAGACTAGAGGCCCAGAAAAGGATGGAAGCGTAAAGAGGAGAATGGAAGTGTTTACAGAAGGATGGAAGGGTATTCAGGAGGAGAATAGAAGGGTATTTAGGAGGAGAATGAAAGTGTGTTGAAGTACGATAAGAGGGAATAGAAGGAAGAAAATGTACGTTTGGTGTCTGTGAAGTTACGAAGGGTAAATGGCGTAATAATATTCAAGAAGGGAGAGGTTTACTAGAACAGTTAGTTGAGAGGGGGGGAGGGGGAGGAGGGGGGATAATTCGTTTCATTAATACTGAACGCAAATCAGACATGAAGACATGCGATTTACACACACTTTACATACAATCCACAGTTAACATACACTTACCATACTATCTAAATTACAGTTACGTAAACATTACAAAACCACTCTACAGTTTACATACACTTTACATTCAGTTTACATACAATCTACATACACTTTACAGTTTACATACACTTTACATTCAGTTTACATACACTCTACATACACTTTACAGTTTACATGTAAATTTACTAACATTCTACACACTCTGCAGTTTACAAACAACTTCACATTCAGTTTACATACACTCTACCTACATCACTTTACAGTTTACATACACTTTAAATTCAGTTTACATACACTCTACCTACATCACTTTACAGTTTACATACACTTTACATTCAGTTTACATACACTCTCCCTACATCACTTTACAGTTTTATACACTTTACATTCAGTTTACATACACTCTACCTACATCACTTTACAGTTTACATGTAACTTTACTAACACTCTACAAACTCTACAGTTTACAAACAACTTTACTTACACTAGACAGTTTACAACAATCGTCATGCAGTTTACATACACTTTACTTACATTATACAGTTTACAAACAATTTACCTACAATTTACAATTTACATACAATTTACAATTTACATACACTTTACATGAGCTTTACATACACTCTACACTTTACATTTCACACTTTACTTGATTAACTTTACCCAGCACACTTTGCATTTTACAGTTTGCTTTATACACTTTAGACATATCAGAGTTTACGCACTCTTTACAATTTCCTTACAAACACAGAGTTTTCAACGTATTTATTTCTAAAAAAGTAATCAACAAAATAAAAACAAACAAAGAATTGAGTCTTTGGAACAAAAGCAAATATTTAAACCTCAATATCTTTAGAACTCGATGTTGTAAACCTTTGATATTTCAAACTCAGATTATTTGATCTAACAGAATTCATAGTTTGAAATATCTAAGGTATGCAACATTTACTTCCAGAGATATAGTGATTAGAAAATCAGAGTTTGTGGCAAAGACTCAATTCCTTTTAAATCTGATTTTTGAACGCGTGAGAACGATGCGTAAGCCGTAATTAAAAAACGTGTTCTCACAAACAGCAAATTATATAATTAATTTTTCAGGTTTGGTTTAATTACATATATCAGGTTTGCCAGGTATGCTGCAGGGAGATTAGGATTAGGTTAGTTTAGAAAATTAGATCTTAAAAACATTATAAATAATTTTAAAATTTTTCAAGGCTGAGAATGATCGAATTCAGAGAAAAGACATTAATCCGGACAGGACTGAAAACCATCCCGGGTCGGACTGAAACTTATTCCGGGTTATGCTAAAACCTACCTCCGAGTTGGACTGAACCAAGCCGAAACCTATCCCTGGTCGGACTGAAAACTATCAAATATCGGACTGAAACCTATCCCAGGTCAGACTGAAACCTTTCTAAGGTCAGACTGAAACCTCTCCCAGGCCGGAGTAAAACCTAACCTGGGTCTGAGTGAAACTCTATAGTTGTTTAGAAGATAAGATCCTATTTTGCTAAACCCAAATGAACATACAATATTTAGAGATTTTATCACGGAGTTGAGAAAACCCCACAGGATATAAAGTAGAAAAATTTTGATAATGATGAAGCAAAAATTGAATTAAATATTTATTTTTTATTTAGCCCTGAAATCGACTTTAGAAATTACGCAATTCACAAATCAGAAATGAAAATAAGTAAGTGTTAGCAAAAATCCATAAATCTTCTAACACCAAGTTTTATCAGATTATTCTATGACGAAAATTAGAGACAATTCTTTCTCCAAAGATTCTAAATTATTTATTTGTGCTTTCTATATACAAATGTAGAGAAACCTAGATTTCTTTTGCATTTTTAAGCGTGGTGGACAGTTTACATCAAATTATCTTTTTTTCATATTTATTTTCGTAAGCATTGAACATCAACATTGAACAAATGAATTGAGCCATTGCAACAAACTGTGATTTTCAATTCCCTATATCTCTAGAACCCAATGTCGTAGACATTAGATATTTCAAACTATGAACCCTGTTAGATGGAATATTCAAAGTTTGAAATATCAAACGATTACATTATCAGAATGCAAGGATATAGCGATACAAAAACCTATGTTTGTGGCAAAGACTCAATTCCTTTTTCGAATTCAGAATTTCTAATTTTTTGTTGAAAGTTTTTGATTATTTTATTGAGCATCTAGAGCAAAGAATTTATAAGATTATATATTTTTCCCGACCTCACAAGTTGATTGCCAAGGTTCCTGTTTTTGTTGAGATATTTCCATCTACTCCAGAACCAGAACCTCTTTTAACAAATTTTAAATCAAAACTAAACACTGTTGCTCGCTACTAAAACTTTTTTAATTCAGTTTTTGTTCTGAAGTCCTAATTTATATCTTCTAGTTACATCTTTTTGATTGCATATATTATACTAAAATCTTACAATCTATCTGATCTCTTCTCTCTGTCTACCCCGCTATGCTCCAAGATAACCTTTTTACGCAATTACCCATAAAAAACGTCTGTAAAAAGTTCCGCGAAGTCTAATTAAGGATTTACGATGATTATAATGATTCTGTCCATCTAGTTAAATTTTCAATCCATTTTAAACACACGGAACTATGTAAAAACACAAACCTTTTCTTTTAAGCACAAGTTCAAAGAACACGGACCTGTTCCCTTACAAAACACAAGTCCTTAGAACACAGAGCTAATATCCTATAAAACACAAGTCCTAATTTTTCTATTAAACACTAGCCTATAGAACACAGAACTAATCTACATAATAAAACAAGACATTCATAAATATGTTGCCTATAGCCAGTCAAACGGCTGGACCGAATGGGCTAAACATTTTTTGTGACACTCATGGTTGTCCAGGAGGTGTCTTAGGCTAAAGAAAATCGAAATTTTTTTCTTTGCGGGCAACGCCGGGCCTTTGGCTATTTTTCTATAAAACACAAGCCTACAGAACAAAGAACTAATTTCCCACAAAACACAAGTCTACAGAACCGTAAACACAAATCTTTGCAACAAGTAATTTCTTTTTTTTAGGAAACACAACACTGTGGAAAGTCTAATAATTTTCTAATAAAACACATTTGTGGATATTTTCTAACGTACCGCCACAATTGACCACCTAAAACCTTTTAATGGTTTCAATATATAAAGTGGTAATCTCTGTTTGTCTGTATAATAAAAACTATGATGCCTCAAGGTTAATTGGGGAACTCGGTAGAACCATGGGAATGTTCTTAGATTGGTTGAAAAGTTCTAAGCCTAAATTCAATTTTAATGAATCATTAATAATGATAATAAAATGATACATTTTGAAAAGCATTCAATACCTAAAGGAAATCTTTATTCGGAAACCCTGTTGGTGTGATTCGCTGAATGCTGCAGAAAAATAAAATCTTATCTCTAATCGTCGTCAATCAATTTCCATTTAAATTGTAACCTGCTTGAAGAGAGCTTTCTCTCCGGACCTGAACCATTAAAAAGGGTGACCTCCTGTTGAATACTTGAATAAAGATCTGATATCAGCTGATTTCTCCGAGTTTACTGAACCTGTCTAGCTGAAGAAACTGTTGCAGGTTGTTGTAGGATCAGCACCTGCAAGATTGGAATTCCACCGAACCCTGGGATCCAGGAACAGGATGATACCTCAACATATACCCATACCTAGATATTTAGGGTTGATAATCTTATATAACCTAATTCTACTAGAGTACAGGTTCTTCCCATTCTTCATTCATTTCACTTACAGTAGAAACAATAAAGCTGGGGAAGAAGACGACTGTAGGACTCAAGTTATGATTTTAAATCAAAAGTCCAAAGATTATGAACCACAGCAATTTTGTAGTCTACACACACAGACCCATTTGACTAAAAGCTATGTTTCTTCTTATCCTACCACAGCTAGGTTTTTTCTAATCCTACTATAACTAGGTTTTCTCTAATTCTACTACAGCTAGGTTTTCTCTAATCCTACTACAGCTAGGTTTCTTCTAATCCTACTACAGCTAGGTTTCCTCTATTCCTACAACGACTTGGGTTCCTTTAATCCTACTATAGCTAGGTTTTCTCTAATCCTATTACAACTAGGTTTTCTCTAATCCTACTACAACTAGGTTTCTTCTAATCCTACTACAGCCAGGTTTTATCTAATTCCACTAAATCTAGGTTTCTTTTTATCCTACTATAGCTAGGTTTTCTCTAATCCTATTACAACTAGGTTTCTTCTAATCCTACTACAGCTAGGTTTCCTCTAATCCTACTTCAACTAGGTCTCTAGGTCTCTTCTAATTCTACTACAGCTAGGTTTCCTCTAATCCTACTAAACCTAGGTTTCTTCTTATACTACTATAGCTAGGTTTCCTCTAATCCTACTAGAGCTAGGTTTCCTCTAATCCTGCTACAACTAGGTTTCTTCTAAACCTACTACAGCTAGGTTTTCTCTAATTCTACTACATCTAGGTTTCTTCTTATCCTACTATAGAGGAATATATTTGGTGGTATTAATACATTTCCATATTAGGAACAGGTTTACAAAACACAGACATATTAACAGATTTAAATAGGATTGTAGAAAAAATGTGAGATTAGAGTCGTGAATGAGCTCTACAAGTGCAAATTTAGAGAGTTCAGTTAATTAGGTTGGAAGTGGTATATTTATATAAGCTGATACAGCCGTTTAATGTGATTTTTTATTTTTCCCCTTCCAAATCAGTAATTTAGGGATTTAAATTATATCATAGTCTGCTTCTCTCCCAATCCTCCCAACGTCGTTTTGTTTCATAATACTTTTACTTTATCCGTGCAGCAAATTCTGACTGACTGCAAATCTGAGTTTAGAATTACTTTTTGTATGTTGTAGGATCACAAGATTTAAGCACATGTACGCTTACATTGATTCAGTAGGATATGAGCATTGTACACCATTCAAGTATGGTGCAAGTTGTTTAACAGTATATTGTACATGTATCACAATGACCATTGTACCGTTGTACGGTACGTATGAGAGCAAGAAGGACTATATAGTGTGGGACGAAGGGAGAGGAAGAAGAGACACATTCCATTTAATCTGATAAACTTCTTTTTAATACCTAAACATGACCTAACTTTGAGGGGTGCTTTACAAAGTATGGGGGGAGGGCTGAATTCTGGATAATGGGTGTGGGGGTTAAGGGGAGTGGGTAATGGGAGATTTTGGGGATAACATGGATATGGGAAAGGGAGGGAAGAGAGGGGATAAACAAACTATTTTAAACCTCAAAGTATTCCTAAATGTCTTTCGATCCTCGATAATATTTCCATTCTTTCTTGATCTTTAAAATGTAGACATTTAATATTTAACATACATATTACATACATTGAACCAAACATACAATGTACACACTAAACACATGGTTTAGGAGTTAACACACTAACATGTCTCTGTTATATAGATAATTTAGCTTATTATAATGTTGCACCTGTGTCCGGAGCGGATTGGATTTGCCACTCCCTCAACTCCCTCAACACATTTTGTACACACGGGGAGACAAGATGGGGTCCATATGTTTAGTTGTGATCTCGCTAAATTGATAATTAAACGCGGCATCCGTGAAACACAGATGGCAGAGGAGGACAAAATTAAAACATTCCTAAGATCCAAACTCTGTAAAATTTAATGATGGTCCTTTTCATTCTTTTCATTCCATTCTTCAGAACGCAGCTAGCCTCACCCCAAAATATGAAACCAGTCAACCAAACCACATATCTACAAATATATAGTTAAATAGATCTAAATATGTGAGACAAGATCTTTCTTATCATCAAATAAAAATAAAATATCTTGATATTATCTAAGAATAAAAGAAATATATATGTTTGGTTTAGGTTTGATAAAAGTAGTATTAACTAGAAACTGCTGAGTTCGATCTTGCCCGGGGGAGGACAGATTTTAATATTTCTAGATTAAAGAACATAGAATAATAGATCCTAGACTCTAGAATACATAAATCTGATCGTTTCTCAGATTTGTACATTTCTGTCCAGCAATCAATCAATCTTATCGATAAAATAAAACAATACTAGCTCTACCCTGACAGTTAAACATATTTAATTCAATCAATTGTTTTATTCTTCAGAAAAATATATTGATCGCCCAATAATCCTAAACTTGAGTTCCACTAGGTTTTAGGAATCCAACGTATTTTTATAATCCGACAGCTTCCTTCACAATCTTTACCTATTTCCCACCTCCATTTCCCTTCTGCTTCTTTCTTCAATTTTTCATCATTCCGATCATTTTCCTTCTCCCAACCCTGTCTCTAATCCGTAACTCTTTCCCGGCCTTTTACCAACACATTTTCCTTTTTTGTTCACCTTAGTAGTTGTAATCGACCCTTTCTGATTACAACTACTCACCTTTCACTTTCCCTTTCTCTTCTTTTCATCCAGCCTTCATTTTTATCTTAACGCTTTCCCTTTTCCCTGAACCTATTACTTCTTCAAACCCATTTCCCTTCTCACTAAACCTTTCCGTTTTCCTTGTCTTTTCCCTTTCTCCACCACCCTTTCCATATTAACCATACTGGTCTCAGGCCATTTCTTCTTTTTCCCCTTTAGAAATGTTCAATTCTGTAAAACAGTTTTTAGTTTGAAATTCGAAAAAAAAATCAGCAAATGGTTTGTAACATCAGAGTAAAAATAAGCAATACAATTTCTTATTATTTATAATTTTTAGACAGAAAATGTTTAAAATTAACAAAAGAATTGAACTATTTATTAATTAAATATTTATAAACAAAAATATTCGCACTAAAATAAAAGTGACAATATATCTTTATGTTAACTGATACTGAACCTTCCGTGTAGTCTTATTTCTCCCTGGTTTGTTAATAAAGATCCAAACCTCAATTTAATTCCCCCATGTATCATCTGGTCGTATCATTCCGCTAAATGATGAGATTTTCCGCTAGATTTGCATATACTAAGGCTAGAAAAGAGCAGATGGAGCAGGGATGGATATTTATTCAAAATCATTTTAAAAACTGTTCCTTCACATTGAGTACTTTTAACTTTGACAATTCAAATTTTTAAGTTTAATCCATTTAATAAGCGAGACTTAATTACATATGTTACATAAATTTTTAGGAGGTAATTGAATGGATAATAAATTAAAGGAGTCTAGTTCAAAGTTTCAGAATATTTTGTAGCTATTAGAAAAATTCCAGTCATAGTATCTGTTAAAGTTTCCTTTGCATGGTAGGAATACCGGGGACCATGTCACTAATCTCAAGAATTTCATTACATAACAACGGGGGGGAAGGAATTTTGATTATGAGATAGACACTGAAGAATATAGGGAATGAAAAAACAGGATAGATAGATAGATAGATACATGGATAAATGGCCAAATTGTTTTTGTTTATTTACTAAATACTGGGGACGGATAGATTTAGTGGGATAGATAAAGGATTAATCTTTAGGGGTTAGGATACAGATTGCGGAGTCATATGAATCCTGGAGGGACGGATTAGTCCCAAGAAAGGTGATACTAAACCTCTAGGATTGGAATCTCAGCAGGAGTTAGCACCCTTGCTCCTTACTCCAGGTCTAGTTGATTCTACAGGTGACGATTCAAGATTATAATCCGCTCTTAGACGCTCATTAAACTCAAGATAACAACAAACAGGGTACAGGGTTCTAGAATACATTTATAACCTAATTGTTCGGTGCCCTTTGACTCCTTCTAATGTAGATTTAAAAACTAATTATTTTGTGTTTTTAAAGTTTTCTTTTTCACATTCAGAGGGTATATAAACTTTTATATGAGTGGAAAGGGGGGGTCTGATGATCTGTATATGTATACATATAGATAGATAAGAGTCAATTATTCTTAGATAGGGAGGGGGGGGGATACATACGTATTTTTTTATCGCAAAATGAGAATGGAGAAAAATTCCTGGTTGTAAAGCCTGTAAATTGTGAGCTAGGGGAGAAAAGCATTGAATACGTCCTAAGAAGGGAGAATGCAAGAAAAAAGGAGGTTCAACGTTTGAATGACAGAAAACCAATAATAGGTTAAAAATGTCGGATCTTTTTAAAGATTTGTAAAGGAAGGAAATTTGATACGGCCTTTCCCGTCAAACAGAAGGAAATACAATTCAAAAACCTTATTTGCTGAAAAGCACAAAAAAACATCTGCTGAAGCTAAAGCTACTGTGGAAAAGGAAGAAGGGGGGGGGGGTGAAAGGTATTACAATTAGAAACGGAAGTTTAAACAAGTAGAATTAATAATGTTAAAAATCCCTCGAATAGCTTGTCTTCTTTCAGGGGCTGTATCGAGTAGTAGTTAAAAAGAGTTTCATGTTCAATTCACAACGGTATGTACCTTAAAAAGTATAAGGAAAACTGGCAGAGTTATCATTATTTTTGATATCTTAAAATTGAGTATCCTCAATTGCGGTTTCCTATAAAAGACTTGTTGATTTGTTCAGCAGAGACAAAAAGGAAATTTGAGGAATTTAGAGCTATTTGTAAAGGGCCTAAAGGTACTGTTGTGAATCGTTCATGTCACTCTACAACTAGTCTGTCATTTGAAATTACTTCTGCAGTCCCTTTAAGACGCTGAAATCAAGGCAAAATGTTCCTACCTCGTAGCTTGATAATTTTCTAAAATATGGAAACAGGCCCCTTCTTCACAACTGAAATTTGACCAGGTGAGATATTTGAACAAATTGTATTGGCATCCGAAAGTAAAATTTAGTTCAAGTAAGAATAGTGTCAAGTTCTCTATAGATCTTGAAAGGGAAGTTCTAACCGTCGAGTTGAACCACAATACTGATGCTATGCGTCACACTTGCCAAACATCTATACGCGGAATATGCGTCAGCGAGAGCAAATTTTTACGCAGTATTTTGTGGTTAACTAGGCCAGTAAATTAGTTTTATAGAGGGGGTTATTTGCTTGAAAATGTTAATTGAAATTCTTTCAATATATTTTGAATATTTTGGGAGTAATGCTTTGAAATACCTTAATTAGGTTAAGTAGATATACTCAATACTTTGGACCTTTCAATACAGTATATTGAGAATACTCTACTGCTCAATATTCAAGGATTCTTTAAGTCAAGGATGAAAATTCTAAGAGTGGGTTTTGCCCGTTTTACCAAAGTTAGATTTTAATCGTTTTGGTTCGTTTTTTATTCTGTTTTGGTTCGTTTTTTATTCTGTTTTGGTTCGTTTTTATTCTGTTTTGGTTCGTTTTTTATTCTGTTTGGTTCGTTTTTATTCTGTTTTGGTTCGTTTTCTATTCTGTTTTGGTTCTTTCTTTTCTGTTAAACTTTGCTTTTATAAAACCTTGCGACTTTTTTTTCCTAAGAGAAAATATAAGGAAAACTCTTCTAGCTTCAACAAGAGGGATGCCTCTCCGCTCAGATAATTAAAAAAAAGAAAAATTTGGAAGAAAAGAAAAACAATTTATAGAAAAACAGAAAATACATGATTTTTTGAAAAAAAGTAGACATTATTTTAAAAATATTATGAATCTCAAATCATAATAATTGTAAATTTTAGTTCACAACCTTTTATCCTTGTTTTACACTACCATTGGAGGGTAATTTACACTACCATTGGAGGGTACTTTACACTACCATTGGAGGGTACTTTACACTACCATTGGAGGGTACTTTACACTACCATTGGAGGGTACTTTAAGCCAGTTATTTATTATTCAGTGTGTCTTAAACCTAAGTTTACAGGGTGTCTTAAACCTAGGTTTACAGTGTGTCTTAAACCAAGGTTTACAGGGTGACTTAAATCTAGGTTTACAGGGTGTCTTAAACCAAGATTTACAGGGTGTCTTAAACCAAGGTTTACAGGGTGTCTTAAACCAAGGTTTACAGGGTGTCTTAAACCTAGGTTTACAGGGTGTCTTAAACCAAGGTTTACAGTGTGTCTTAAACCTAGGTTTACAGGGTGTCTTAAACCTAAGTTTACAGTGTGTCTTAAACCTAGGTTTACAGGGTGTCTTAAACCTAGGTTTACAGGGTGTCTTAAACCAAGGTTTACAGGGTGACTTAAATCTAGGTTTACAGGGTGTCTTAAACCAAGGTTTACAGTGTGTATTAAACCAAGGTTTACAGTGTTTCTTAAACCAAGGTTTACAGTGTGTCTTAAACCAAGGTTTACAGTGTGTCTTAAACCAAGGTTTAGGGGTGTCCTAAACCAAGGTTTACAGAATGTCTTAAACCAAGGTTTACAGGGTGTTTTAAACATAAGATTACAGTGTGCCTTAAACCTAGGTTTACAGGGTGGCTTAAACCAAGGTTTACAGGGTGTCCTAAACCTAGGTTTACAGGGTGTCTTAAACCAAGGTTTACAGGTAGTCTTAAACCAGGTTTAAAGTGTGTCTTAAACCAATGTTTACAGGGTGTCTTAAACCCAGGTTTACAGAGTGGCTTAAACTAAGGTTTACAGTGTATCTTAAACCTAGGTTTACAGGGTGTCTTAAACCAAGGTTTACAGGGTGCCTTAAAACAAGGTTTAAAGCATTGATTACAGAAACCCCTTTCATAAAACGTAAATTTAAAAAAATTATCTTTTATGAATCTTAGAATAGAATAGATTGAGATAGTTCCGAACCTCAATAGTTAATGTGTTGTATAAGTATATTGTATAATGTATATGTATGTATACATGTCTATATGCTAATTTCATGTAGTTTACATATGTAATGCATTCATTAAATCTTTCACAGTTTTCAGGCATGTATATTGTATATATTATTCAATGTAATTGAGAAATAGGTTCTACGTACAGGTTGTCCTATCAATATTGAGAGTTATTAAATTACCGCTCTTATTGTGAAGATCGAAAACTTGGATTTGTGCATTAAAATGGTTATAGTATCTACATTCTACATTATAAAATGCTTATATTATAGTTATTTAAACCTTTTAACAGATTGAAAGAAAATTCTACGAATGACGGATTTACGGCGATGTAAAAATTATCAAGATATGCAGGACACCCTATATATCTGTATATATGCTAATTTCCTGGAAGAGTGTATATAAACGTGAACGTACAAACATCCGCAAAATTGAATATTATTTCATTTGTTAAAGGAAGTGTAGCCGACTCCATTCATAGCATGTCCCATTGTCCCACTTCAACGGCATTTTTTACCTTTATCTGAGTAACTATGAGATTGGAAGATTTCAAGTTTTTAAGATTTAAAGTTAAGTTTAAAATACTGATAATTTCCAACATTGTCTTTGCAGTATAAATCCGCAAGCCACTTTAGCAAAGAGACCACAATAATTAATTAATTTTAGCAAGGAAATTAAGGATATCTCACACATTCTCGATCAGACATCTAGTTTAAAGAGCACCCTTGAGAATCTGACATGCCACTATATGGGTCATTTAAAATTACACCTACAGCTCCCATCAATCCTTCAAATAATACGTGAGCAGGAGCAGGGCATTTTAGATACCTAAAAAAAAACTTTTTTTTGAGTTTTGTTTATTCAAAGATCTTTCATTAATTCAGTTTACTTGGTTTGGTGTAAATATGATTCAAAGAAAAAAAAACACATCTGCAGAAAAGCTGAAAAACAAACGTTATGTTTCGTACTTATTATAATGATTGTTTTTAAACATAAATGTACTTTAAGATTTTTTAGGCAAAATTTTTCTTGTGAAATTTTACACTTTAAAATTATTGATGTAGACATTATACAATACATTCTTGGGTGTCCTCGAAACAGCTTTTAAACAATTTTTTTTCTTGTGAAAAAAGTAGGTTTTATTTTTTTTTAAACCGAAAACTGTGGCCGAACACTAGGGACCCTGGTCTGCAATTCACTAAATACAAGTTATGTGTCCACTTCTCTAAATGGTTCACATTTATACACAAACCCAGCAAACCAGGGATTCTTAAAAAGATAAATTTGAGAATTTTTCAAACATAAAGAACTGGAAGGTTAGCAGCCCACCCNCATCAGGATTCTACAATGAAAGCAGGACTAACAGACCTACAGAGATGTTCTTTTGTACTAAAGAGCTTTGAACCGAATTAAACAACATATTTCTATGAACTCCGTAAAGAATGAAACCATTTTTCTCAAATAATCTTTAACATTTAACCAAATTTTCCTTTCTATTTCATTAAAACAAAAGTTGACTCTTTAAAAGGCTTGTACTCAAGTCAAATATATTTTTAGGAATACACTAATATGGGCGTTAGATTCTGAATTATTTTTTCCACATGCTTTGGAAAATGAAATATTTAGAAGGTAGATTTTGAACCCTGATTTGATTTCTAAACTTACTTTCGAGGAATAATAAACTTTTTTCTCAGTCAACTGAGTGAACTTTCAATCAATAAACGAAAGTGTATGTCATATTTATAATTAATATAATATAATAAATACGGAGTGGGAAACATCTCGGTTTTCTTGGAAACAGAAATTTCTAAAAAAAACAGAGCACCACTGTTTTGAAGTTTTCTCCATTATTGTTTCTCGGAATTATTGAAATGGAGGCTCTGGAAAAGTTCAGAAACACTTAAAAACAAATATTAATCCAGAATATTCAAATACACTTATAACAAAACCAAGAGATGAAATAACCAGACAAGCCCATACATGCAGTACTAGTCCGGGATCGGAGCGACTGGAGAATGTTTGTTTATGAACTATGTTTCTATAGAAGTCTGACTACTGTAAGGAACTAAGTAGGTAAGTAAGTAAGTAAGTAAGTAAGTAAGTAAGTAAGTAAGTAAGTAAGTAAGTAAGTAAGTAAGTAAGAATGTTCAAGTATCTGAAGTACATGTAACAAATCTCTATATTTCCAAGTATATACTTCACCTACTTCTAAACATAAAGGTTCTGTATTAAAATCAACTCAATCATCTCGGAATAAAGATTGTATTATTATTCAAATTTCTCTTGAAAATCACAACAATGAAAAATGGATGTTTCGTCAGGACATAATTTTGGATGAGGAGAACAAGGGTGAGGAGCACAAGGGTTTGGAAGGGTAGGGCTGGATGAGGAAAACAAGGGTGAGGAGCACAAGAGTGTGGAAGGGTAGGACTGGATGAGGAAAACAAGGGTGAGGAGCACAAGAGTGTGCAAGGGGGAAGAAAGTTGAGGAGCACAAGGGTGATGGGAGAGCGGTTGATGAGGACAAGGGTGAGAGGAAGACTGGAATCAGGATAGAAAATACAGAATGATGAGAGGCGGGGTTTGCACAATTCACAAGAGTGCAAACATTACACACTAGGATGCTAGAAAGGATGTTAAGATGACGAGACATTTTCTTTAACTCTTATCTCTTAGACGAACTTTCTTTTGTCGGTTCCTTGATAAATATTGAACTGTAATTAATCAATTACATTTGGACAATTATTTAGTAACTTTTTAATCATTACATCTACCTAGGTAGCTAGGTTGGAAAATGATAATATATGGTAGATTAGAGGGAGGCGTATGAGATTCAGAGAATAGGTGCTATCCCCCCCCCCCTCTCTCTCCCATCATCCATTACTAAATCTAGACTCATTTATCATAAACACGCATATCATTATCAATAATTAATTGAGAAATAACAGTATTTTAAGATTTTAAATCAGATGTCTCGCCATGTTACTGCATCACGTCTACGTTCTCCAAGATATTCCGTACACCTGACTGTCTGTCTGTCTGTCTCTCCGTCTTTCTGTCTGGATTTCTGTCAATCTATCCGTCTGGGTACCTCTGCATTCTGCATCAAGTTGTGTGTCAAGTTGTGTGTCAAGTTGTGTGTCTGTCTGTGTTCATGTTATCTATTAATAAATCAGTTGACCCAGGAAACCTATCCACGGAGCCCTGTAACAGGTGTGTCAGGAATGCTGAAAAAATGCGATCAATCAATACACATTGTGTTTGGTGGTTGTATATCGGGTAGCATATGGTGCGCGGAAAGGGGCCTGGAGCCCCCCCTTCAGCTGGATGTATAGACGGACAGATCAGATATTAATACCTTAATAAATACTCAAGATTGTTGTCAAATACAAATTATCTGTTCAGCACTCTAGGGGGTGCATTTTCAAACTGAGTTCGCGCATAAGAGGAGGGGAAACTGATTTTCAATCCGGGTGGAGCAATACAAAATATAAGAGCAATACAAAAATCTAAAGCTCAAATCCGCGGAGGATTGAAAATATGAGAAATATAATTCGGATTATTTTGATTCTTGTCGAGTACTTATAAAACTACTTTTTGTTCTAATGAGCATTGATAAACTAGATTTCAGAAGAGTAAAGTTTCTTGATCTCCGCGGGGGAAAAACTGCGTCCCAGTTCAGTTTCAAAGAATTGCTGTAATCTTGATTTTAGTTCTAGAACTAGTTCAGATCTAAGATCCTAGAATGGTAATTCTTTATACATACATACATACATACAATAGCCTAATGAATGCAAATATGTGAAACCCATCTATATACCCCCCCTCCTATAAATTATATGTATCCAGGCAAGGTTTGCATTGTATAGGTTTATTGGTCTGATCACGAGATAAACATTATTTAACACACATTGTATCCTTCAGACTTTAAAGAATGCCTTTAACTAAAAAGTTGTTTCTTCGGCGATCTGAATTTTCCATCTAGAGTGTGATCAAAAATTTGCCAGGATGTATGAGATGTATCCCCTGATATTAATTTTTCCCCATGTTCCCTGGAGTTGTGGGACCTGTGGGCCCTTGAACTGATCTTTAACCCTGATCTGACTCCTGTCAACTATCCCAGGGCCCAATAACATGAACTCTAACCCTGCCTTTACATTGGCTTGACCTCCTCGTCTTTTAACCAGAAGGTTTTAGGGATTTAAAACAATAGATATTTTAGTTTAATAACTCTACAGGATGAGTAAAAACTTGGTTTAAGATCAGAGAGTTTTAAGAATTTTATTTCGGACTTATTATTTACTGTGCATCATAGAGATTAATGTACAGGATTTAACATCCGTGAAACTATCCATGAAAAAATCAATTTCGCCCCTCCTTCTTTTCAGGCAACCTCCCTCCAGCATGGAATTTTTAACAACTGCGAATGCGGCAAATTTGACTGAAAGGTTTGATCCTGGGGGTAAAAAGAGCGGGAAAAAATAAATTGAATCAAACAAATCCGTCATTTTCGCAGCAGGAAGCGTCTCAAATTTACAGAAACAAAAAATCTGTATTTGGTCATAATTATATTCTATTACAAGCCTCTCAATTGTCCCGAGGGACGAAACTTAGGAAGATAGCAGAGAGAGAGAGGAAACAGGTGAAACAAAGTTCAAAATCAGATCTAGAAACCAGGACTAACATCAGGACTTAAATCGAAGATAGAATCTAGGATCTGAAACAAGGACTAAAATCAGGACTTTGTATCATAGCTTAAAACCAGAATCTGAAAAAAGTCCCAACTCAGGACTTGAATCAGAGCTAGAAACTAGGATCGGAAATCAAGTTCAAATTCAGGTCTTAAATGAGAGCTGAAATCAGAATCTGAAACAAAGTCGAAACTCAGGTCTTAAATTAAAGACAGAAACCAGAATCTATACCAAGTCCAAACTAAGGGTTTAAATCAGAGCTAAAACATAGAATCTGAAACCAGGTCAAAATCAGCGGTTAAATCAGAACTAAGAAACTAATAAATGATATTAAGATTTGATATAAGTTCTAAAATATACATGCGACACAATCTGACATCACGATTCCAAGACTGAAAAAAGTCCTTAAATCAAGAACCAAACCAAACTGTTATTATCAACTATTGCACTGGAGAGTATTCTCAAAGAGAAATAAAAATTCTTCTCTAGATAAAAGCTTATGCACAGAATGTTGCATATGCATAGCGTGGATAAATTTTATGATGGATGCGTGCAAAACCCGTCAAAAAAATTTCGCTCTGGGGTTTGTACGTACATGGAGAAAAAGGGGGAAAACAAGAGGATACAAAACCAGGATCATGAATCAGGCTTGGGAACTAGTATTTGAAAACCCGAATCTGAACTCTGGATCTAAAACTACGATCAGCAAATATAAAAAGAAACCAGGATCTGAAACCAGGACCTAAAGCCAGGATCTGAAACCAGGACCTAAAGCCAGGATCTGAAACCAGGGCCTAAAGCCAGGATCTGAAACCAGGATCTGAAGCCAGGATTTGAAACCAGGATTTGAAACCAGAATCTGAAACAAGGATCTGAAACCAGGATCTGAAACCAGGATCTGAAACTATGAGCTGAAACCAGAACCTGAAACTATTAACTGAAACCAGAATCTGAAACTATAAGCTGAAACCAGGATCTGAAACCAGGATCATCAAATATGAAATGAAACCAGGATTTAAAACCAGGATCTGAAACCAGGATCTGAAACCAGGATCTGGAACCAGAATCTGGAACCAGGATCTGGAACCAGGATCTGGAACCAGGATCTGAAACCTGGATCTGAAACCAGGATCTGAAACCAGGATCTGAAACTATTAACTGAAACCAGGATCTGAAACTATGAACTGAAACCAGGATCTGAAACTATGAACTGAAACCAGGATCTGAAACCACGATCTAAAACCAGGATCTGAAAACAAGATCAGAAACTATGAACTGAAACCAAGATCTGAAACTATGAACTGAAACCAATATCTGAAACTATGAACTGAAACCAGGATCTGAAACTATGAACTGAAACCAGGATCTGAAACCAGGATCTGAAACCAGGATTTCGTAATGCAAGTCTACCATCAATACCTAAACTGAACATAACCTGGAATATAAATCTACCAGAAACAACCTGTAAAACATGTATCCGAGTATACCCTGAGAACTGACACCTTACTGAGAATTGCTCCCCCCCCCACCCCCCAAACACCCAATATTCTGGAGGACAGGTGTTAAAATCATGAGATTGGTTCAAACTACTCAAACAATCTCAATATCCTAGCACTAAAACATCTAACACTTGTAACATCTTAGAATGAATAACCTTACCCTTTTAATTAAACATAAAAATGTAAATTATTTTGTTTTGCTATTAGTTGCAATAAACATGAAGATATTGAAAGATCAATCTTCAAACATCCTTCTTAAACTAATCTGCGCATGCGTAAAATATGTTAAATGTTTAAGTTTAAGATACAGTTTTGGTTTGTTTATCTCCGTAAAACCTGGGTTTAGGGTTAACATTTATCTTTAGGATCCAGTAAACTAACTTTATGTGAACTAAATACACAGAAAATAAGTACTCCTAGGCTAGGTTATATTAACCTTAAATGACTCAATATTGTGAAAATATATAGATAAAGGTCTAGGTGTGCAATCCGCCTATCCATCCTATCCATCCATCCTTTCCATCCTATCCATCCATCCATCTCTATCCATCCTATCCATCCTATCCATCCTATCCATTCTATCCATCCTATCCATCCTATCGATCCTATCTCATCCAACTGATTATCCTGTTTCTTGAAAAAATACTATTGTTGTTTTGAACGGATGAATGATTAAAGATGCTAATTACTAAGATAAGGGTTGAGAGAGTGGAGAAACTAGAAGGAAGATGAAAACAGGTTGTTTGTTACACCTGCTGTAAATCACCTAAACCCTGGCAAACCGAAAACTAACCGTTGAGCTGGGTAATGAGGAAACCTACAATCTGTCTGAGAAAACTAGGAATTTAGTCGATCTACTAGAGAACTTTAATAATCTGTGTTTACGTCTAGACGCAATGAAAAAAAAACATTTAAACATTTCAGAAGATATTGGTTTTCCCAAATTGTTAAAAAAAAACTGATAAAACTAAACCTAAATCAGGACTTTCGAAACCTAGAGAGGTTTTCCTAAAGAATTGAGTCTTTGCTATGAACTCTGATTTTCTAATAGGCGATGTGGTGGACCTTAGATATTTCAAACTATGAATTTTGGTAGATCAAATAATCTAAGTTTAAGTTATCAAAGTTTAACACCATCAGGTTTCTAGGATATAGGGATCAGAAAATTTGACTTTGTGCCAAAGACTCAATTCCTTTAATTGCAAAAGCTAGAATTGATAAAGGGATCGTTTATACTATTGAATTGGTAAACATGGAACCAGAACTACTAAACCCATGTTCCATAATAGTTGTGTACTGTCCTGAAACCATAAAAACGGATAAGGTTTAAGTTGCATTTAAGAAAGAATGGAAGTAGAATGAAGAAGTTGATAAACAATATTCAACCTGGTCCAGGATCAGAGTTCTAGACTCTAGGTCCTCTAGGAGTACTAGGACCAGTAATTGTGGAATTATTTAACCCGAGGGTATCCCAGTGCACCTGTTCACCGTTCCCAGATTCTCAACTCAGGGTAGCTCACTAACCTTGCTGCAATACACAGTACAACAAGTTGGAACATTTTCACACCTTTTTACAAGGAACAACATTATTTTCTGAATTTATTGATTGCTCTTGGTAAAAAAGATGAAAAATCATTATTATGATAATGCCTTTCTGATCAGCTACTGTGTCTGGTTTCACATACAAACTTTGTTTGTTTGTTTATTTGTTTGTATCCAATAAACGTCAAAACGGCTGAACCGATCCGGCCCAAGTTAGATGTGTGACCTCGCATGACCCAAGGGAAGGTTTAATGTTTGTCAGAATTAAGAAAGTTTTCCTTTTCGATTTATTAAAATCCACAAAAAAAACGATAAATGCCGCAGAAAGAGAAGCAATTAAATGTTAAAATCAAAGATGGGCCCGAGAAGCGCCCTAAAATCCAAGTTTATTTGAACAAACATGGAAGGAGGATATTATGAGCGTTTATTTTCTAAATTATATTTTCCAAGTTTGAATAAAATTTGAATGCATTCTTATATTTTCCCAGATCAACTTTCAATTCCCGAAGGAGAGTCAAAATTCAGGATTAATAACCTTCTCCCTCTTTTTAGCTTTAACCAACGTTCTCAAGCTTCCTGGTTTCTTTGACTTTAATAATCATATAAAATTATACATTAAAGCTTGTGTAGCTAGGGTGCACCTGTAGAATACATTGTTTTATTCAGGTTTATGAGAACCTAGAGTAGAACTTTAAGTCGGAAACCCTGGGAAAGTTCTCAGGATTCAAAATATAGCAATTCAATTCTTCGTTTTAAAAAACAAATTCAAGTTTCCCATTCGTTTATCCTAAAAATCCCGCTGTTTTGTTGATTGGTTCTTGAAACCTGGATTGAGGTTCTCTAGACCCTTGTGTAATGTGTATGCCCCCTCCCCCCCCTTCCCCTTTTCCTCCATCCATGATACTCCGTCCCGTACTGTCTCGCTCAGACCGCTCCCAACCTTAAGCTTTGATCAGATTGGTTTGGGTTTCGTTCAGTTATCCACAATATCCCGACCCACCAACATGTGTGCACCATTAGTGTGTCCTGAGGTAGAGAGAATCACAAGGGTTGAGAAGGTTAGAGCAGCAAGAAAGATTGTGAGAAAATACAGGAAAAGAGAAGAACGAAGAGAAATGAGAAAATTAAGAAAACTGTTACCCAGGGGTGAGAAACTGAAAAAACAGGAAGTTATAGATGAAACCATCAGTTTAATAGTTGCTCTAGAAAAAAAGCTACTGGAGAAAATTCATCTTCAAGGGATGGTTCCTCCGGTTCTTTCTCATACTGGGCTTCAAGGAGATAATATTAGTTTAGATAAACTAAGAGAAGCAATGGCAATGATAATTCCTTCCCGGAGATAAAATTTCATCTCTCCGCTCTGAATGTTTGATAAAACCTCATAAATCTACGGAAATATTCTAATATTCTGATAACAGTTCTTTATCTGATCTCCGACAATAGAACAAACCTGGATGGAACTTCTCTCGAGGCAGAAACATCATCCTTGACATAGTGAACCTATTTATCCAACGAATATATAGCTCCACGTTCTAATTTATTCCGAAAACCTGAGTTCTGTAAAAAAAAAATCTCTGATCTCTGATCTGACCAGGGTAGTTTAACTCAAGGAGCTCCATTTTTTCGTCGTTTTTTTGACATCTTCTCTTCAACTCCAACAAGAACGAGAGATTATCCAGCAAGATCGGAGCCAATTCATTTAAGTATCCATCTATGACTTTAAGCTGGTAGATTTACTTCGGAGTATTCATGGTTTTTTCTTCCCAAGAATAGGAGTGGCTCTGTTCCTCAGTTCCAGTAGGACCCGGAGAATCTTTAATCAATGTCTTCCAAAACACTAGATCTCGTGCCTGTGATAATCTTGTACATATATTTTATTGATTTAAATATATTTGTCAAATTAATTAGTATTTGTTTTTATAGAAAAAAGATAGGATTATTTTTGTATCTCTACTGAAAAAATCATTAATCAATAAGTTAATTTGGTTTAATTTTTTGTTTTGAGTAGATATATGTAAATCTAAATATCAAACCGTATCTGAACCTGGCAGCACATAGAGCTATAACAGCGAACCAGAACAGTTTTGAAAAGTATGAAAATATTAAATCAATTGGTTTTTTTAAAGCTTCAATCCTTGCGTTGATTCTTCACCAAAATATGCTTAAATCAAGACTTTGGAAACCAGTTGAATATAAAGATTTTTTGAATCTATTTAATCAAAATCATGTAGTTTTCACCATTTTTTAAACATGAAAACCTTGTTTAACCTTTAAGAGTAAATTGTTGTTTAGGTTCTAATTGGTAATCATGTAAAATTTAAATTTAAATGAAATTTAAATAGTTAAGTTGCGTTTTTAAGCATCTTTCTATCAAAAATCAAAATAATATTTTAGGATTAATCTTCTTAAATAGCTAGTAAAAGCCATTTAACATGAAAAATAAAACTTGGTTACTTGGTTCCTGGTCAAAGGAATTGAGTTTTTGCCGCAAACTCTAATTTTCTAATTCCTATATCTTTGCAACGAGATGGTATAAACCGACAATATTTCAAGAATAGACTATTTGATCTAACATAATTCATAGTTTGAGATATCAAAGGTCTACGACATCGGGTGGTTAAGTTATAGGGGGGAAACAGTTAGAATTTGTGACAAAAACTCATTTCCTTTATAAAGATTGTTGTATCTCTTACATCTCTATAGATAACGAGATACATTCACAATTTACATGCAAGGTTTATTTAATAACCAGGCATGATTTTTCATTTTTTTATTTTACAAAAGAAACCAATCAGAGAGGCGAATTTGTAGATTTTAGAAGTTTGCAGATGATTTCAAGATAAAATTAAAACTGCAGATTTTCTTTTATTTAAAAGGAGAAAAGTTGAATTTTAAATTCTCTTTTGAAATTATCGAAAGCCATTGTTGCTGTTTAGGCATGCACACAGCGTAGAATAAGTTATAGATATGATATCAAGATAGTGGGGAGGAGAGGGGAAGGTTTGGATTTAAGTTATTTAGCAAGTGGGTCGTAGAAATAGGATACAAAACAAAGATAAGATAAAGATTCACGAAACTAAATATTGCAAGATACATAAATAATAAAGAGAATAGATGGCTGGGGGCCGTTCATAAATATTATGGCTGAATATCTGGGATCGTTCATGACTAAAAAAATAGTGTTTGAGTTTTATAGTCTGAAGAAAAAACACAGGAAATTAAGGATTGTTCAGGGACTGTTAATTTAGTTCAAACCTTGATTTAAGCCAGAACTTTGATATTATTAGGTTAGTAAAGATTAGAAAAATAAAACTTGTGGAACAATAAACGTATTCATCCTTTTAAAATGAAACCATCAATACAGGACTAGAGAAGATAGTGTAAAGTGTACAAGTGTTGACACAGTGCCGCAAAAATGTTAGATTTAAAGTTTTATTATTTTCCTTGATCAGAAAAATGCGCGAACACAGGGAGTGAGGAATCTATTAAGATAAAGAAGTATTTTAGGTTTATTAGATCTAAATTAATGATTATAGAAGTGGGATAGTAAAACTGGATTAAAAGTATCCTGGGTGGTCTAGATCTACATGGCGAGCCACCCCACCATGGGAAAAATTCCAGTCTAAAAACCTTTTCGTGCGGAAAAAAATTCTCAGAGATTTTTGAGAAATCTTTCAGGAAATTACACGGGACAGTTTTTCCGAGGGGGTTGGAGAAAGGCGTGATAGAGTTGAGCTCCTGCACGAAACCTAATCTTCTTTTCTCGCAGGATAATTTCAAACTCTGGGTAAACCATTTATGCTAATTACTAATTAGGCCAGTCCAATGGTGTCCTTTGTTTAATAGATTTAGAGGGTTATTAGTGAATTTTTTTTCTCCTCAGATTTGCCACAAACTTTTTCTTGGTTCTACTTAAATTCACATAAAATCTAAATGCAAAGTTAGGCCGCCAGGCTTTTCCATCTCAAATCAAGTTATCTTTAATCTTTAACCGACTCTAAATTAAAAATTGAACAAACCCCGTTCCTCCACGGAGATAGTTAATCCAAACCGTCTCAGCTCAGATAAATCCAAGATTTAGTCAGAATCTCCGAGAGCCAGGACGGTTGAGAGATTAACCCCTCCACTTGAGAGGTTTGGAATGTCATCTAGGATTGAAATTCTTTATTGACGTCTCCTAAAAAGGTCCCAATTCTTCTAAAAACTGACCTTCAGTCAAAGTAATTTAGATTTGAGACCTGATTGCTTCTCAACTCCTTGCCACCCTGGAGAACTCAGAATCTAGATCTTACTCCAAGCTTAAACCTTATCTAATTAAAATAAAACAAAACACTTTATTATAATTTTCCATTTATTATAAATGTAATATGTATGAATATAATAACATCCCATTAAACTGTACATTAGGAAGAAGACTTACAGGGATGTAAGGTAGTTAAACTGAGTATGCGGTGTTGTGGACAAATTCTGTAGGATTCATTTGAGACATATAAAACGTTTCCACGATGTACAATTACTAAGTTTGAGCCCAAAGTCGACGTTAAAAATCATGAATTTGGGAGGGTATGTTTTTGGAATCGTTTTTTTTTAATTAATAAATAACGACGACGAATATTATAGAAAAATTCTATAGTAAACTAATTAGATGTTTAAGAATGCCATGACAAACTCCTGAAAGACAAACTCCGGAAAGACAAACTCCTGAAAGACAAACTCCTGACAAGACAAACTCCTGAAAATACAAACTCCTGACAAGACAAACTCCTGAAAATACAAATTCCTGAAAATACAAACTCCTGAAAGACAAACTCCTTAAATTATGAAATTTTTCTCTGAATGAAATATGATAAAATTCATAAACTTTAGGAGAAAAAATCCGCAAATATCCTATTTAGAATAGAATATAATTTAGATTTTAATTTTTTAAATTTGATATTATGGAGTTTGTATTTCAGAAGTTTTTATTTTTAGGAGTTTGTCTCGTCAGGAGTTTGTCTCGTCAGGAGTTTGTCTCGTCAGTAGTTTGTCTCGTCAGGAGTTTGTCTTTCAGGAGTTTGTCATGGCGCCTGTTTAAGAACATTTTTCTCAACAGAAATTTGTCAATAAATCGAAGTTAGAATTAAGTATTTCCTTTTTCATCATAAATTTGTTCGCAGATTTCTTTAAACTCTTCAAATGTCGTATTTTTAATAAAAATATCAGAAAATCTTTGTGATTAAAGAGAGATTATAGAAACTAATAATTGAACAAGATTACTTATATCGATGATAAGAGTTAATTTTTATTTTCTCAACCTGTTTCTGAACAACTAATTAGTTTACTGTAGAATTTTGTTTACATTTTTTGTCGTCTTTATTTAATAATTAAAAAAACGATTTTGAAAACGTATCCACCCAAAAGTACGATTTTGAACGTCGACTTTGCACTCAAACTCAGGATTTACAGATCTTTAAAAAGTTTTATATGTCTCAAATGAATCCTAAAGAATTTGTCCACAGCACTGCATACTCAGTTTAGCTACCTTACATAGCCGGTCTGTCCCTTTAAGTTGACTTGAGATAGTCCAAAGAATATGATATATTACAATTGTGGAGTTGGCAGTTGGTTTTCAAGCTACTAGTAAAACTATTTGCTTTAGATCAACACCAAATACTCATAAGATTGCTTAAAAATCGTCTTCCTATTCCACAGGTTTATGGGTCTCACTGTATATATTGCTGGAGCAGAAAGATGAGTGAAAAAAATATAAAAACCAAAGAATAAATTCTTCGGACGGAAAGATAATGAGATAAAATGAAAAGTATCCAAAATGTTAACATTCCTTTTATGTTTTTCAACTCAGGTTCTAGATGAGAATCTGACTAATAAATTTAACCAAAAAGGAATAGATAAAACCACAGTCATGTTGTCGTCTTAAGATTAAGAATATGGAATTAACATCTGATAACAAATCCTGATGCAAAATTTTCTTGTTCAAATAATTATAATCAAATTTAAAAACGGTTGGACTCCCAAGCATAACCCTCTCTTCTTGGGTCTAGCGCCCCCCCCCCGGTCTGGCCTAGGTAGAAGGGTTAACCTGTTGCAGAGTAGTGGGTGTGGGAGAGAGGGACAGGTGGTCTACAGAATATTTTATTAAATTGATTGTTACGGTCCACAGGCACTAGATAGATAGATACATACAGTAGAATAGATAGATGGATAAACCACAGGGATAGATTGATAACTAGTTGGATGGATGGATAGCAAAATAAACAAATTCTTTCAACCATATATATTATGTATGGTTGAATGAAAATAAGCTCAGGGCTTAGGAGACAAAGGTATACTTACAGTATACCTTATACGGTAAAAAGTATGTTACAATACAGTATAAAGCATGTATACTTATGTACTTGTATGTACACTACAGTGTTCGTATACAATATTTGATTCGTAGATTTGAACAGGAGACAACAATTTTATTTTAGAACTTTCAAACTCAATTAAATTAGTTTAACCTTAGACATTTAACAGAAACATCACAATTTAACCATATATTACATTTCTGAGAAATATTTAAGACATGCAAAACAATCCAATATATAAAAAATGGATCCATCCATTTTGTAGACTTGGATAAACATTCCATACCCATGAAGCAAGATAATTACTATAAAATTCTAAGTTACAATGATATACAAAAAAAATTTAGACAAAAAGACATCTTTGCTAGACTTGTTTGTACTTTACTATAGACAAGTATCACTAATAGCAGACAAGCGTAAAATATGTTGAATTGAACCCGTGTATTGTATTCCTAACACACCGCAAAAAAAGATATTGATGATACCGACTTTATTGACAAACATGTCTTCTTTCTCTAACAGTCATTCTCACAATCATTTGATCGTCTTCGATTTGATTTAATAGTTTTATTTTTATCTGAGTGCCTGTAAGTAATTATCACAATCGCCTTTTTATACTCACAAAACTATCCTGATCGTTCTTTTATTATTCCTAAACTATCATAATCGTCATTTGATGTTTCTAAACTATTTTGATCGTTCTTTTTAACAATCTTTATTGCCCTTTTTTTGCTTCTTAAACTATCCTGATCGTTCTGCTACATACTTCCTAAACTATCCAGATCGTTCTTTTATACTTCCTAAACTATCCTGATAGTTCTTTTATACTTCCTAAACTATCCAGATTGTTCTTTTATACTTCCTAAACTATCCTGATAGTTCTTTTATACTTCCTAAACTATCCAGATTGTTCTTTTATACTTCCTAAACTATCCTGATAGTTCTTTTATACTTCCTAAACTATCCAGATTGTTCTTTTATACTTCCTTAACTATCCTGATCGTCCTTTTATACTTCCTAAACTATCCTGATAGTTCTTTTATATTTCCTAAACTTCCTGATCGTCGTTCTATGTTCTAATTTGATCATCCTTTCCTTTTATAATTCCTTTACTATCCTAAAAGTTTTTTATGTAAACTTAAACTTAAAAATTCCCAAACTCTTGATTTAAAAAAAATAATTTTTTTCCTGCGCAGATTTGTTTTCAGCTTTTGTAATTAATTTCTTCTTTCAACCACCATTCTTAATCTTTATCTGTACTCCTATCCCTCCTGATGCAACGGATCCTAACCTTTCATCCCTCTCATGATGGTTCTGGTCTGGATTTAGAGTAATGTGATGAGAGGAGAGATACTAAACTTCGGGGAATTAACAAGGTTCAATTCATTGTCTAAACCTCTCCAGTGGAACCTGGAGTCAGGTGGCCGAATACAACTCTATAACAGGGTTGAAGGTTAAATCGGTATTCATGGACATTTTACTAAATATATAGATTAGATATAAGTTAATCATCAAGTTATATGATTAACATCAAGTCCCAGAGCTGTTTGAAAAAGTTCAAAAATGTTGTTCACAATGTCGAAGCATCGAAATCGTTCTAAAATTATGTTAGAGTTTGTGAACAGGATATCTCACAAGTTTTGTTAGAAAAATATAGAAGAAAATGTTCTTTGAAATGTTGGTACTAGTTCTACAATTAAGTATGACCCTGTATCTTAAAATCCTCCTTGGTTCAACCCGTCCTGTAAAGAGAAGCTGAGTAAGGTTTTATTAGTCCTACTTCCTTCAATTATGTAATCTTGTAATGAGTTTCCTCTATTCATTCACATGATTTATATTGAGACTGGGGGTAGGGGGGGGGGGTTTGAGGCAAGATGAACTAAAAAAGGAATACATCCTTCCCTGCCTTCTTTATGCAAATCTGAATGAATAAAAATTGAATAAAAAGAAGCTATAAAAAGTAAAATTATCAATAAAGGTCGTTGTAATGATGATATGAAGTTTGACCAACAATGAGAGAAGGTTTAGGGGGGAAGATAATGTTTAAAGTATTTTTTCTTATTTTAAATATGATTGTCGGCTTGAAAAGGTTTTGTTGGTTAGAATCCTAGATCTAAAGATCAGGAATCTCTGGTTGTATCAATTCAAAGAAAAGCACAAACAAGGATGCAACAAAAGAGTCCTCTAGTTCTCCATCTGCTACTCCAGCTCTTACATCATAATATATTTTCATATTTGTAACAACATTTTATTCAAACGCATCCCCCCTAATACATCTATGCCATAAGTGACACCCCCACTCCCCCTCCCCTCCTCCTTCTCCGCTCTCCTAAGCAAATCTTTGAATGAATATTTTATAGGTAAATATCACGCAACCTCTGAATAATACTGTCAACACCAAGTGTGTTAGAACTAAGAAGAGAAAGAAGTATTAGAACTATGGAGAGAAAGAAGCATTAGAACTAAGGAGAGAAAGAAGTATTAGAACTAAGGAGAGAAAGAAGTATTAGAACTAAGGATTAAATAATCTTAATTAACGATATTGTATTTGCTACAGAATTTTCAACTTGCAAATTTTTCTCGTTTCTTTTTTGATTGATGAGTAAATGATATGGCTATAGGTGGCGTGAAACACCAGAATTTCTATCGTGGGTTATGTGGTATATGATAATGGTTTCGTGAGTGGTTTTATATCAAATCTATCCCTGGGATGAAGTCGTGCTCTAACTTTAATCGAATTCCTCAATGCTTAACACTAAACACTAAACACGCGCATTATTCTCATATCTTCCTTGTGTTCGTGCACTGTTTGAGTTGCGCGCTAGCATATTGATAGTTTTTGTGAATGTGATTGATTTTTTTCTACAGTGTTCATTGAACAAATATACTGTCGAAAATGTTGATCCAAAAAATCTGGTCTGAACAGATTATCAAAAACCTGATAAAAAAAATCTGCATTTGAGATTGTTTGAAATTCTAAGCATGAACATATTTTATTGGAAGAAAAGGAATAAGAATAGGATTAGTCTTTTTCTCTTTATCACATTCTCCGGGTCCAAGAAAACTAGGAGAAGGTTTTAGCGGAAATATAGCAATATGGGTTTATTTATTCCTCATTCCCGTGGGATACGATTTAATGAGTCTCGAGTAGAAATTGAACTACTTAGATTTAGTTGAACTACGTAGATTTAGTTGAACTACGTAGATGTAGTTGAACTACGTAGATGTAGTTGAACTACGTAGATTTAGTTGAACTACGTAGATTTAGATGAACTACGTAGATGTAGTTGAACTACGTAGATGTAGTTGAACTACGTAGATTTTGATGAACTACGTAGATGTAGTTGAACTACGTTGATGTAGTTGAACTACGTAGATGTAGTTGAACTACGTAGATGTAGATGAACTTCTTAGATGTAGTTGAACTACGTAGATGTAGTTGAACCACTTGTCTTGTGATTAAAATTATTATATGGAGTTCAACCACTTCTTGCTATTCATTAAATTTAGTTCCTGGTTTAGTAATTTTAAAATTTTTCCCATGAAGTCTGGATAGTAGACAGAGATAAATCACATTAGTGAGGTTGAACATATCAAAGTGTTATTCGTGTCTAAAAAATAGAGAAAGGTTGGAGGAAAGATTGTTGAGGAGAGAGAGAGAAAAGAATAAAGTTGAATCTATCTTCATATTCTCCGGGTTTAACCGAAGGCTGAAGGAGGTAAAGATATCGAATCCATTCTCATATTCTCCGGGTTCAAATGAAAGGACAGAAATCATGTTAATTTTATTCTGATATTCTCCGGGTTCAAATGAGGGTTTAAGGGGATAAGGACGGAAATCGTGTCAACTTTATTCTGATATTCTCCGGGTTCAAATAAGGATTTAAGGGGATAAGGACGGAAATCGTGTCAACTTTATTCTGATATTCTCCGGGTTCAAATAAAGATTTAAGGAGATAAGGACGGAAATCGTGTCAACTTTATTCTGATATTCTCCAGGTTCAAATGAAGGTTTAAGGAGATAAGGACAGAAATCATGTAAACTTTATTCCGATATTCTCCGGTTTAAATAAAGGTTTAAGGAGATACGGGACGGAAATCGTGTCAACTTTATTCTGATATTCTCCGAAAAAAGACTAAGGTCGAATCGCTTCTAGTGTTCTCAGAATGTAATCTTACTTCAGACCGGAAACAAACCTCACAAACAGTAATAGAGGTTAAAGTTGAACCTTTGGCAGAACTAGTAGAACGTGAGAAAACAATAATTTTGTATTTTATCTATTAAACCTTGTAGAATGCACAGTAGGTAGTAGTTTCATTTAAGAAGTAATGAGATTTGAGAATAAAATACACAATTTACATCCTTTATTTCTTGTAAGGATAGTGCAACAAAATAAAAGGTTTACATCAATACAATATATATGAATATGAGGAGCTTAAAACTATTTATGAGAAGGGTTGAATGGAAAGATTAAAAGCGGAGAGAAAAGGGAAGTACGTCCAGCTGAGGAAGGGATTTATAAATTGGAAGAAAAGGTGCCTGTTGCGTAAATTGAGAAGGTAGATAGACAGATAGATAGATAGATAGATAGATAGATAGATAGATAGATAAATGGGCATTTCTCAAAAGTTTCTGCATTTTCCCGAATGAGTTGTTTAGAATTCGACCAGGAATCTCTCTAGTCAATCTTTTCTTCTAAGAAACATGAAAGGAGAAGTTTAGTTTCGGAGAATTCAAGGTTTTCAGAGGAATATTTTCTTATCTATATTTTACTATTAGAAAATTTAAACATTCATTTGGGAGTAAATAAGTAAGTAATAAGTAATAAGTATGGAAGTGAGTATATACTATATTAACAAAAATATACAAATTAAGGGTTTGTTGAGGAGATATTAAAAAACCTCAAAAAATAAAGGTTGTTGCGATTTAGACGGTAAAATATTCTATAATTATACATATTTTATGCAAGATGTTATTATTATATTCTTGTTATGTTTTTTATTGAAATTGAATTTAAATACAATTTTTCCCCCACCCCTTTCTGCCAGTTTAGAAATGAATAGCATAAGATTAGAAAGATAACTATGTGTGTACGAGTACGAGTACAATATATAGAAAGACACAAATTAGGAATTGCACAATTCACATCCTTTGCAATATTCTCCTATTCTCAACCATGAGAAAGATAGAGTAAGGTTCCCAGTCTCTGCTTGGTTTAAAAAGGTTTAGACTAATTGTAAAATTCCAGGTTCTATTCTCCGGGTGGAGGAAAGCTACGTATTTGCATGAGAATCAATAGATCTCGGAGAAATGCGTATTCTAGGTTTCTATTTGAATAGATCGATTAAACACTAGTATTGTTAATATCCACAGGTATTTATACTATTTATACTATTGTGTTAGGTTACTGGGGTTACAGGGAGCCAGGGGGGGGTAGATAGAT